>NW_009221929.1:20336-27545 GCF_000690835.1 Fulmarus glacialis
GCTGAACTAAGTTCAAAAGTAACTTCAAGTTTGAAATAACTCATAAAATCCCCCTATTCTTATGCAACACTCAATATCTGATTCTGCCTGCAGCTGGAATCAGGTTAGGATAGTGTTTGTGTGATGAAACAAGCTCTACTTTTGGGCAGATTTCAAGACATGGGTATTTTTCAGGCCTTTTGATTTGAAATTTGACAAGAGAAGAAGAAGTAAACCTGATTTCGCAAATTATTTCTTCATAGCCTATGAGATCAAAGAAATTGCAAAGCTTAAAAAAAATAGAAAAGATTACAATGGGACTTCAAACCACAGCTCCTGTGTTTTAGAGCACAAGTGACTCTTGTCCCAATCCCACTGCTTCCTTCCCCTGACTTTTGCCTCAGGGGAAAGAAAAAAAAAAAATTAAAAAAGGAACAATATGCAGTATATGAGCTATGACCCTCTCACTGATCTCTTCAGGGCAAAGTCACCTCCACAGTATAATCATATAAGGAGCTGGGATTTTTAGCTGCTGATTCTTGGAACTTTTCAATTTAAGACAGGGAAAAAAACCTCTGCCATTCAACTGTATATGTGCCACCTGGGAATAACTGCAATACATAGCTATATTACCTTTTCCCTCAAAGGTGAAATCCATTTTGGATTCATTTCCATTTTTATCTAAACCTAGACCAAAAAAAAATCCCAGGCTTGTCTCTACTAATGTGTATTTATTAAAAAGAAAAACTCTCAATATTTTTCTAGGAAGAGAAAAATATTTATACATACAACCAATATCAAAATCCGAATAGCGCTAGTTCACCTGTTCAGGAAATCTTGCCCTCTCTCTTTTTGTCTCTCTCAGGTATGATCTGGCAATATCATTTCTGCAAGCGTTTCCATAAAATGTGTAATTCACACACAGATTTCCAGGCAAGCCCTTCATGTCCTATGTATTGTTAGAGCTGAATTTCTTTTCCTTCAAAAAGAAAAGAAATAATAGATAAATGGTACCACGTGGGTAGAAAAGTAAAGCACAAAATAGATCTACAGCAATACCATCTGGTACTAAACTGCACACAATCTGCTAACAAGCAGGAAAATGAAGAAGAGGCCAAGAGGTCACATCCAAGCTCGGCTTTTTACTCATCAGTGAATGGTCCTGTGGGAACCCACTGGATCTCGAAAGACAGCTAATGGTTCAAGGTGTCAGGTTAAAAATAAGTACAAATATGAAAGCTGGGTAAAAGCTCTAAGATTCTGTAGGAGATGTTGTAGTTGCATAGACATGATACAGGGAAAAAGGCAAGTCTTCAAGATTCCAAATAAAATGGAAATCTTAGACCACACACAACTGCAGAAATTCAAGGTTGTCACTAATTCTGCCTGTAACAATGACATTTTTCATCCAGAAGTAATACTATTTATACTATGGAACTGCATTTTGTACAGTAACTTCTCCAGTGTGAGGCTGCATACTCTGTGGGATAAATGATATAAATGTATAGACATTTTGTGATGAGTGAATTGAGGCAAGCATTTCTAAGACTTGAGGGGGGTGGGGAAGGAAGATGTGCTTCAAATAGAGATTTTTCAAACTGTCTGTTTTACAGAGCAGAGAGATTCTAAACAGCTGTGCCAGGAAGCAGCATCTTCTTGGGAAAAAGCTTTCGTACTTCGCCTCCCAGCTCTTTCTCTTCTCTGTGAAAAATGGAGGATGGGTTGCAGAAGTTGTTGTAAACTCTGATAATGTTTTTGAAAGGATTTTTAATGTGACTAGTCAATGAAATTTGAATGCATCTGACTGTCATGATTTAACCCCAGCCGGCAACTAAGCCCCACACAGCCGCTCACTCACTCCTCCCGGGTAGAATGTGGGAGAGAATCGGAAGGGTAACAGTGAGAAAACTGGTGGGTTGAGATAAAGACAGTTCAACAGGGAAAGCAAAAGCCGCACACACAAGCAAAGCAAAACAAGGAATTCATTCACTACTTCCCATCGGCAGGCAGGTGTTCAGCCATCTCCAGGAAAACAGGGCTCCATCACGCGTAACGGTTACTTGGGAAGACAAACGCCATCACTCCGAACATTCCCCTTTCCTTCTTCCTCTCCAGCTTTATATGCTGAGCATGACATCATATAGTATGGCATATCCCTTTGGTCAGTTGGGGTCAGCTGTCCCAGCTGTGTCCCCTCCCAACTCCCTGTGCACCCCCAGCCTACTCGCTGGTGGGGTGGTGTGAGGAGCAGAAAAGGCCTTGACTCTGTGTAAACACTGCTCGGCAGTAACTAAAACATCCCTGTGTTATCAAGACTGTTTTCAGCTCAAATCCAAAACATACCCCCATGCTAACTACTATGAAGAAAATTAACGCTATCCCAGGCAAAACCAGCACAATGGCAGAAGGTGATGCAGCTGATGACCAAATCAAGGACTTTATTGTGCAAGCTGGACCAGCAAGGGTTAAAGCACAGTATTCTGGGGCTAGACCTGCATCAATTATAATGTGCATTGCATCTCAGCTAAGTCATGAAGAAAGTTGGTAGGCACCCCAACAGCACTGAAATTCTATAATCCTTTATTTTAGTGAGTCAATAGCGATGCAGTTTTCTGTTCTAGGACAACTAGTTGCAAATAGTATGTTTAGCCTTTCAAAGACACAAGTGGCACTCATTCTGAACACAGACTGGAACACAGCTTATGGCTTCACAATTTCTTGCCCATGCTAATGATATCGCTTTTCAGGGAAAGGATCTGAAACAACCAATCTGAGTAAGAAATAGAAAGGAAGAACCTAGCCTTCTTAGAAATATTCAAGAAATGTCTGATGATCAAAATCAGTCAGGATTTGCAAGGTTTTCAGTAGTTCAGAGGTACTGCACTACAGACAGCAGCATAACCTCAGAGCTGTTTGCTACAGAGTGAAAGAGTTTTGGCTATACATTTGCACAAAATATTTTCAGAATCCCATATGGATTCTGCATATTACTTTTGTACTGCAGTGATTTTCTCCCTTATGAAGTTTTTTTTTTCCTTTTTCCTCCACAACATACAAATACAGCAAAATGTGATGTGCTAATATTTATACAAAAACATTATTTAAGTATATGTATGCTGTATACGTTTAGAAACCAGATGGGGTTTGTATTCCCGGCATTCATGTATCATTCTCTGGTCCACAGTAAACTAAATGTTGATATTTTGGTTTGTTCCACTGCAGCTGATTTCTCTTTCCAACAGATAACCAAATAGCAGGTGCCTCAGCTACCTCAGGTGTGCTATGGTTACATCTAACACAGGTAACGGGGTCAGACACCAGCCCTTCAAGAAACAATCCATATTTCCTAAAGAAGTCACATTGTTGATTTGGTGGATACAGTTCAGCCTGCCAGGAGAGCTCCACTACACTAACCTGAATGTGGCAAGATACAGGGTTTACCGTGATTGTTTTTAAGTTGGGACATAAATGTACATTTTTTTTTGCTGGAGTAGAAGTGTGAGCCCAGCTGTCTTGGTCATATTTTAACTTAAAATTTCTCTGGTGAGTTTCAGTTACTTATTTTTCATTCTTCCTGATGCTGTTTGGCCCTGTTTTAGCACTACATAGCTCTCTTTTCTGTGCCACTCATCACTATACCATAAGGATGGGTAGAAAGATTATTGTATTTGGTCTGAAGGTCTTCAAGATTCTCTCTGAAGAAATCCAGCACATAAACGTAACAACTTGACTGGCCGTGGCCGTGACTAATGTCGACACAGCTGCTGGTTTGTGCTGCTTCTCTATTACTTCCTCGGTATAGCTATAAATTTAAGCTTCAGTGGTTGATGCAAGAGTAGAGATTCAACTTATTAATTTATATGTGTTCAATTATAGTCATCTCTGCTATAACCTGCCTGATTAGGCTAGTTGTCTGTCACAGAAATGAGAAAAAGTATCCTTCCCTCCTCAACCTGTGAGATTAGTGGTGTTTTAAAAAAAAAAAGAAAAAAAAAATTAATGTGAGAAGGAAAGATGGAGAAAGTGTCATCACTATTTCTTTGAATTTTTCTTTCTTTCCCAGAGCAATGCTCAGAGTGTCTCTTCCCCCCAGAGGTGGCAGGGGTTGGAGGGCAAGGAGAGAAAACACCAGGAGCAATCCCAGCAACAACAGTGCTAGGTCTGAAAGATCTTCCCATCACTGACTAGAACAAGAGACTTCTCTCTCACCATGAATAACCAGAGAGATAAGGAGCCCAGGTTTCGTCTGCCCTGGGGCTGGAGAAGGCAATCAAAGCCCTACGAACTTTACTGATCTCTAATTAAAATTGGTAGATAAGGAACAAAATATACTGAATGCTTTGTTCTGTAGTGAGACGGTCTCTAAACAAGCATGCAGGTGTATTAAGATTTTTTGGCTTTTTATCTTTGCGTTGCTTGGTTGCTCTGGGATTTTTTTTTTAATTCTCCCTTGTCATGTGACTGACATTGTCTCCAAATACATTCTCTAATGAATCAAAATGGTGTGCTGGTTTTACATACCATGGAAGGTTATGCACATGGCCTATTCAACAGAGCCCAGTAAAACAAATTGTGAGTCTTTCTTTTGGTGTCTGCAGACAGTGTTCAAAAATCCTGTTTAGATAAATGAAAATAGGGTTCTGTATTTTTCAGAAACAGTTACTCTAAAGATTTTATTTAGTCTAAGTGATAAAAATCTCTGTTTGGTGATTTTGGGTTTTTTTAAAGGATATTAGAAGGCCTTTGATCCTCATAGAGTAGACTTTAATCAGATTGACACAAGATAGCTGTGATGGACAGAGTCATTTATTTAGTGTCAGGTTTGGAAAGCACAGCGATCTCTGCTCAGCATCTCAGACTGCTGTGGGACAGTGCCGTCACAGGGCTGGGACGTGCAGTGCAGCCATTCTGGAGAACAGCTACAACCTGTATGGCAGACTGACCTTTACTAAACTTCTGTTTAGTGCCCTAATCAAAATACTTGTTCCTTGACATTTTCATGTGATAGCTTTATCTTTTTCTGTTAGTTTTCAGAATGAATCTGTTACTCGTTAAGACAGCTAGACTTGGTAACATTGTAAAGCAAACATATACTGTAAAGCCAGGGCAGACATCACAACCAATACCAATAGCACTAGTTTTCCTACAACTGTCCAGTTTTTGAAAGTTGAGAATTAATCTCAACTTAAGCTACAGTAATTGAGCAGAGATTCAGGACACCTCTTTCTCTATGAAGCGATTACAAGGTTAGTGGTTTCTTGATATCCATTAAACAGGAGAAACATATCATCTCAAAGTCATTTGTGGCAGAGAAAAAAAAACAGATTGAACCTACTAATGTTGTTGAAATGAAAATTTTAATGAACATGCTTTCTAGAAATCACTAAGAGCATCTAACTCAGTTTTAGACACTGGGTTGATTTTTAATCTTTGTCACCTGTCTGACAAACCCTTATGTTGGTCAGAGCTTTGAAGAGACTGCACCATCTTCTTTAAAAGTGAGCACATCAAAGGCTTTCCAGTTTTTCAAGCTAGGCTTTACTAGAAAACAAACAAAAATAAAGTAGCTCTGAAAACAGAGAAAAAAAAAACAGATCTGATTAAAGAAAATGCAATTCTAAATGGTTTGTAAACAAGTTTTCCCTCTGCCCAGCGTGCCCTGGAGGTTTCAGTGCATTCCTGGATATGAACTCCTGTTTCATTCCCTCTGGATCCTCAGGAAAATTTCCTCACTGCTGTTCTGGGTTAGGGATCTGTTCTCTGGCATAGGCAAGCTGCCTTCTCGCTCATAGTCACCCTCCGCCTTGCACTCACTCATCCCTCCACCTCTGACCAGCTTTTAAAAAGAGGCTTTCTCCAACCTTCAGGACTCTCCCTCTTTTCCTACCTTGTTGCAGTCAAGCCTGCAAGAAGGAAACTTTCTCCTCCGCTGCTCGGAAATATCCTTTTTAAACAGAACATGACTTTCAGCCATATATAGTAAACCATGAACAAACCAAGCAATTACAGCATCTCTTAGACCTGGAAAGTACTAATGTAGGACCTCAGCTTACTGAACTATATCACTGTTGTTTGTGGATGCCTGTCTGCATTTTTCTTTTGGATGCACTGAATATCCTTGCTACACTGTGACAATCACAGTGAACGAACCATTTTTGGGTAAATCCCACATACAAATATTTGTGTCACTTTAAAAGGTGTTCTGTATCTCTGCTTCATCTGATTATCACATTCCTAAACTTAAGCTTCTTTAAAGATATTTTATAGGGTTGATAGAATTAGAGGTTTGTGGTTTAGTTGCAAAATAGAACTAAAACAGCTCTTTTGTCACAATTAAGAACTACAATGTATATATTTGATTACACAAATATTGTATAAAAAGGTATCTACAGAAGCTCTCCTATAGGATTTTGATATTACCACTTCCAACTGATTACAGCAGAGTATTCTGTAGAATTCTTTTTTTTCCATTCTAAAACTAAAATCAACTTTGTACTTACTCCCTGCTTTTCTTACTAAGCTGACCCTGTATACCTTCCATGATATTGATTAGGAGATTAGATAAGTGTAGGTCCTTTCTGCTGAGATTTAACTACAAAGGAACGTGAGAGAGAAAACTACATTATCTCCGTTTAAAAGTCTCATCTTGGCAATGTTTGGTCCTAGAATGCGGGTTACGTGCACACTGAAATCCTTTAGATTTATAAAAACTTAAATTGCTACAACTATGTTACCATGACCTGTGAGTTCGTGAGCACACAGGAATGAAATAATAGTCGACCATTTTCAGTATTTAAATGGTAGACATTAATGGAAAACTTCTGTTAAAGT
Organism: Fulmarus glacialis; assembly: GCF_000690835.1. Lineage (NCBI taxonomy): Eukaryota > Metazoa > Chordata > Aves > Procellariiformes > Procellariidae > Fulmarus > Fulmarus glacialis. Next base: position 27,147 of record NW_009221929.1, read on the forward strand.
GTTAAAGCACCTCTCAGCAGAATGCTGAGTCACATGAGTTTATTGAGATGAAGCTGGCAGCAGGTAAATTTAGATCATACAGTTATGAATGCTGTTTCCTATGGAAGACTTTAATTTTCTTAAAATAACTATCAAATCAATTGAACAATTCTAACTGATACAAAGCAGCCTCTAGTCCCACTTTGACATATGAAAAGTCTATACTTTTCATATCCTACAGAGCTGAGGAACAGGGCTTAATGAAATCACATCGTTATTATACACTGTCATGGTTTAACCCTAGCCAGCAACTAAACATCATACAGCCGCTTGTTCACTGCCCCCACCTCCAGTGGGATGAGGGAGAGAATTGGGACAGTAAAAGTAAGAGAACTTGTGAGTTGAGATAAGAACAGTTTA
>NW_009221930.1:0-1923 GCF_000690835.1 Fulmarus glacialis
TGGGCAAGGAAGAGCCGGCGGGGACCGTCGCCTTCCTGCCCCCGGGTCCGTTCCAGCCGAGCGCCCAGGGCCCCTTCCCCAGCTGCTGCTTCGCCCCCGGGGTCCCCTCGGGGCCACCTAACCCATCCTATACGTCTTCATTTGTGTTCACCCACCCAGAGGGAGCCACCTGCGGAGCCTCGCATCAGCGGAGCAGCAGCAGCGACCAGTCCTCGGACTCCTTGAATTCTCCCTCACTCCTCGCGTTGTGAACGGGGGGCCCCCCCACCCCAAAAACGGGCACCTCCTCCCTCCCCGGGTGGTGGCTTTTTGGTGGTTTTTGGCTTCCCCCCCTTCTTCTTTTTTTTTGGATCAGTTGGCCCAGAAATTGGGGTGTTGGTGAGGTTGAAGGGCACCTGGATGTGGGGTGTCAGCGGTGGGGCTGGCATGCTGGAGGTGTCCATGATGGGTCTCCATCGTTCCTGCGGCAGCCCAGCTGCTTTAGAGGTGTCTGTCCGCGATCCCCATCATCTCATGGGGGTCCAGGCAGCATCTCCATCCCTTTGGAGATGCTCCTGCCCAATTTCCACCACCCGGGGAATGTCCCTGTGGTGTCTCCATCACCTTAGAGGTGTCTGTCCGCGATCCCCATCATCTCATGGGGGTCCAGGCAGCATCTCCATCCCTTTGGAGATGCTCCTGCCCAATTTCCACCACCCGGGGAATGTCCCTGTGGTGTCTCCATCACCTTAGAGGTGTCTGTCCCCGATCCCCATCATCTCATGGGGGTTCAGGCAGCATCTCCATCCTTTTGGAGGTGTTCCTGCCCAATTTCCACCACCCGGGGAAGGTTCCTGTGGTGTCTTCATCACCTTAGAGGTGTCCGTATCCAGTCCCTGTCATCCCATGGGGCTTTATGCAGCATCTCTATCCGTTTGGAGATGTTCCTGCTCAACTTCCATCTGCCTGGGAAGGTCCCTTTGTCATCTCCATTGCCTTAGAGGTGTCCATGCCCAATCCACACCATCCCATGGGGCTTTATGCAGCATCTCCATCCCTTTGGAGATGTCCATGCCTGATTTCCACCACCCAGGAACGTCCCTGTGGTGTCTCCATCACCTTAGAGATGTCTGTCCCTGATCCCCAGCATCCCATGGGGATTCACGCAGCATCTCCATCTCTTTGGAGATGTCCATGCCTGATTTCCACCACCCAGGAACGTCCCTGTGGTGTCTCCATCACCTTAGAGATGTCTGTCCCTGATCCCCAGCATCCCATGGGGATTCATGCAGCATCTCCATCCCTTTGGAGATGTCCATGCCCGATCGCAATCACCCTGGGAAGGTCCCTGTGGCATCCATGACACCTTAGAGGTGTCTGTGCCTGATCTTTGTCGTCCTGGGGGGGTCCCTGTGCCATCTCCATCCCTTTGGAGATGTCCATGCTGTATCTCCCTCACCCTGGAAAGGTCCCTGTGTCATTTCTGTTACACTGGAGATGTCTGTGTCATCTCCATCACCCCGGGGGGCTCCATGTGGCATCTCCTTCACCCTTGAGGTGTCCATGCCGCATCTCCCTTGGAGAGTCCCAGTGGCACCTTCATCACCTTAGAGGTGTCTGTGCCACACGCACCATCCCGGGGGTCCTTGCAGCATCTCCGTCCCCCTGGAGATGTCTCTGCTGTGTCCCCGTTGCCCCAGGGGGTCCTTGCAGTCACCCTGGAGGTGCTCGCGCTGCATCTCCACCATCCCATGGGGTCCTTGCAGCATCTCCAGCACCCTGGAGGTGCCCCCGCCAAATCTCTTCTCACCTGGGGGGGGGTCCATGTGCCGTCTCCGTCTGCCCCCCATGGTGTCCACGCTCCCAGTCCCTGTCCCCCTCGGGGGTCCCAGCCCCACTGCTGATGCTGGGCCTCCAGGTGACCTCTCCAGCACCCACAACGTT
>NW_009221931.1:0-237 GCF_000690835.1 Fulmarus glacialis
GGCCCTGCAGTGGTCCTGCAGCGGGGCCGCATCCTGCCCTCAGCTGCAGCCCTGGCCCTATGGAGAACTGGACTCCGTGAGCAGCGGGAATGGCCATCACGTGCATCCTGCAAATCAACAGTGTGGCCAGGGGAACCAGAAACATCTGCTCTCGCATTTTGGGCACCGCTGTGGTGGTGGGGATGCACCGAGTCAGGCTGGGGAGGGGGGTTTATTCCTGGGGGCCTGCTTCCCTGG
>NW_009221932.1:0-56268 GCF_000690835.1 Fulmarus glacialis
GCCCCTGCGAGCAGCTTTGTTGTCGGCAAGAGGAGAAAGAGGCATCCAAGCACTTCAGCACCTGCCTGCTCTTCAGCTCAGGGGTGCACAGTCTGCCACTTCTTTCTGTTTCACCATCAGGCTAGTGGGTGTTCATATTTTTTTCCAATTTATGAAGAAATGTAATACCGGGGGGGGGGATGTGGCACAGACAACAGAGCTACAGGACTAGTAGAACAAAACCTAGTTTTCAATCGACATTTCATGAGTTCACTTTAAAGTAATCTCATCACCAAAATTAACAGACTGCAGGTTAGAAGGTACTAGTTTCCAGGAAAACAATCCTGCTTCCTACACTTCTTCAATTTCTTCCAGCCGAGTCCATCTCTACTCCTACTGGGCTCAATCTATTTAAAACATCAACTAATACTCTGCACCTGCATGCTTTCCTCCAACAGAGCAGACACAGCTGTTTCTCAGGATTTTAAAGTACCCATATGCTTTGTTACAATGTGATAACCTTGGTGGTAAATATTCTTCAATCACACAACATTGCTGCAATGTAAGATTAGGATGGCAAAATAACCTTATGATGGGGAACAGATGGATTGTCTAAAGCTGTCTGTGGTCAGCTCCCAACCTTCCCCCTGGGGAAGGACTCAGTGGGAGTCCCCTCCGAATGACAGAATTCCTTCATTTACAGCATTACCCAAAAGGGGATTTCCTGCTGCAAATTTTCACTGCAGGACATCATCATTCCAGGACTGTTGATTTCTTTTATCTGACCTGCTGTGGTCTGTCACCAATGCACACCCGGTGACCTGCTCATAGTGCAAGAGACATCTATTTTTTTTTTTTTATTTTTAGATCATATATAGAATTTAATTTTTGCTAAATTATTTCTAGAGAAGAATCAAATTTAGGTGTTGTAAAAAAAAAAAGGACAGGCACAGTTAGTTACAAAGGCAGAATAATTTAGCATTATTTAATATGTCTCCAAGTGATTTCGCAATTTGAACTTCCATAATTATCCTTTAAGAAATATCTTTTTTTGGTGAACTAAGCTCTTTTCTGATGACACACATTACCCAGGAAAGGACTTAGTTGTATTTAAGTGGAAGAAGATTCCAGTACAAGTACAGGAGAAGATCACAAAACAGGCAGCTAGGTCATTTGGCTTTCCTGTATTGGAGAGGATGATTAGAGGTCAGAAACTTCAAGAAATCATTTAGTGCAGAAGGCCATGCATGTCGGGCTTAGCTACCTAGCTGCTTCATCCAAGCAGAGTAGGAACAGCGTACAGGATCCAAGGTGCAGATTGATTAAGCAGTCAGTTACAAATCTGACTCATGTGCAGTCAATAGCAGCACCAGGGTTTTCAAGCATTCTGCAAATTGTTTAGCTGGACAGTCATTTTACCATTATGGATCAGAAATGACAGATTGCAAGTGACTAATTTACAGGATGACATCTCTTCCTGGAGTACAAGGAAGCTGTTCACAAAACGGGAAATACATGACTAATTATTTCCCCCATCTGCATTTTGCTTAATGTAAAGGATAATTTGCCCAGCCTCATTTTGTTAGGGGTTAGTTGTGATCTGAATGATGTCATCTGAGTGAGTAAATGGCCCAACAGTGATACAGAACGTCAGGGAAGCTGCAGATTTTCTACATGTGGTCTTTGTAAACTGAGGCTACAAAAGCTTTGAGTTACTGAGTAGTGGTGCAGGTAGTAAATATATGCTCACACTTTTTATTTAACACCTCAGTTTCCAGTTGCTTTTTAGTTTCTGTCCTTAAATTTAGACTTTTGCAAAATACATTTTTGTCCCATACTGAGAGCTTTCTCCTCCCCTCAGAAGGAGCACAGCAAAAACTAAGTTGTTGGCCCTGCTTTTAAAAAAGAAGCAAGTCCCATTTTATCAATATGCTCCAATACCCCAAGCTTTCCAGTTGACAGAGAAATGTAAGTGGGCAACCACGTATCTTTTGCTATCCTTTGCGAAAAGTGATCAAAACTTGAATTGTGGTGACACCACAATTCCTTGGAAATTTCGGTTTTCATTGAAAGAAACATAGATAGATCATTCAACAGCAAGTGGGAATGATTTTTTTTTCTCTGCAAAGGGCACACTTCACTTCGGTGGCCAAATGGGCTGCTTGCTCTTCTTTCTACTATGCCATTCATCAAGGGAACTGAGACCATGGATACCATTGTTTGCCAGTAAATCATTGCTTAATTAGAAATGCAGAGCTGTGAAGAGTGAGTATAGGTGACATTATGTCTAAGCAGGAAGGTTGCAGGAGGGAACAGGGATGGATAGACACAAATAAGGATGGTAAGTATGACCGGGTTGGAGTAGAGCAGAAGAGCAGAAAACTGGGTGAGGAAGAACAAAACTGTCTACAAATCACTACAAGACACATTTTTCTCTGGATCTTGGTCCTCTGAACATTCTTATCCTTCTGCTGTCATAAAATAGCTGGAACACTGAAAGCATAAGGAAAAATTTTCTCCTCTAGAGGGAAGAAACACCTACTAACGCTAGCAGCTAGTCTGTTTACTCGAGTAGTTTATTTACTGAACTCCATTTACTCAAGTGACACAATTCCAGGCTGTCAGAACAACTTCAGCCTAGCAGTTCTCTAACAGAAAATACAATTCTGTCAAAATCAAAATACTTCAAAATTCAATCACTACATTCTACACTTCATTCCCAAGGAAAAAGAGCTCACCAATGTCAAAGCATCCAATTATTCAATTTAAAACCAAATTCTAACTCCAATATATAGCTTTTTTTCTTGAATTAAAAGTAGGAACATTTCAGTCTTGCAGAATTGAAATGCCATGTACATCTGCAACAAATTTATTAGACATCTATTTCAGGAATAATATTTTGGATTTTTTTTTGAAACTGAAATGAAAATAAGCTTCAACATTGTGGTGAAAAAAAAATCTTGTTCTTTCTCTAGCTCTGTGATGTATATTATTTGATGTGTGTGTTTTGTTTTGTTGTTTGTTTGTTTGTTTGTTTTCCAGAGGACCATTGCTTGATTCAATATATAGAGCATGTTAGAAAATAAATCACGGTCTTTTCTCTCTGTTTTATATTTGTGCCTTTTTCAGCAGGCTGTTAGACAGAAGTGGTGACAAAGGTGGAAAATACTTTGTCCCTCTTTCAGTGGGGCCTGCATAGGGATCAGGCAAAATTACAGCTCTGTCCCTCTGTGAGGGCAGGGAAGAGAGGTGGCCGTGGTTCAGCTTTCTCCACCCTCACTTCTATATCAGCAGCTGGGATACATTTTCCAAAAATTGCTTTTAGAAGACATAGCTACTGCATTCCTAGCAGCTCACAGAGAGTGTTTCTGTGCTTCTCCTCGAGGTACACACCTGTCTACAAGCCATGATACAGGCTGTGCCAAAATGGCCCCATCACCCTTTGCTCCCTGTTCCCCTGAAACCCCAGTGAAAGCCTTTTAGGTAAAAAGGTCACATGCTGCGATATAAAGGATGTCCCTGGCCTGCACAGCATGTGTTGGTTCACATGGTGATAACTTTCCTGGTTCCACCTGTTAAATCATATTAAAAGGCAGCTAAAAATACGTGACTATTATTCAGGATATTACTTTTCAATCCAAACAATGCCAGCAGCTGCCACAGAGATAGTTTTCTCAGTCTCAGGATGGACTGACAAAGAGAAAAGCAATGGTCCAAGAAACTGCTAATAAGAAGAAGATGGACAAATTCTTTATCAAGATGTAGAAAAAACTCAGGAGCTCTAATTTGGGAAATGTATGTTTTCCCTTAGCAGGAATAGGCAGGGAGGCAGAAGACAGCAATTTCCTTCATTTTGGGTGAGTTCTTCTGTTGTTGTACTCCGGTTTCCAGCAACGATTTCTTTCCCCTAGGAGCACAAGTGTAAGTCTAAGCAACACTCTCCTTCTCTCTGAAAGGTAGCTAGGGGCAGGCATTTCCAATGAATTTCTCTATAAAACCCTGTGCTCTTATGTGCTCTCTCTCTTCTTAGCACCTTGAAACTCATGTTTGCTCTGGTCTGTACTATGAAAGCTTACAAAACCTGTAGATCAGAGAAAAAGCATAAACTTTTCCAGACATTTGATAGAAGTTTGTTTGCCAACAGCAATGTCTTCCTCTTCAATTATATTTATGAAAGTGTTTGTGTGAAGACAGCAAAGTAAACATATTATTCCTCCTGTTACTCCATGTATTTTCTCTACAAATACATTTTGCCTTCCCGAAGGATACTGGAAGGGACCTTCTTTTTGCTTCCTTCTGGTGTAAGCTGAAACTCATTTCACTGAAGAAGTACGAAGCGATGCCAAAATAAGAGAAGAGAATCATAGAATCATAGAATCATAGAATCATTAAGGTTGGAAAAGACCTCTAAGATCATCGAGTCCAACCGTCAACCTAACACCACCATGCCCACTAAACCATGTCCCTAAGTGCCTCATCTACACGTCTTTTAAATACTTCCAGGGATGGTGACTCCACCACTTCCCTGGGCAGCCTGTTCCAAGGCCTGACCACTCTTTCAGTAAAGAAGTTTTTCCTAATGTCCACTCTAAACCTCCCTTGGCGCAACTTGAGGCCATTTCCTCTCATCCTATCGCTGGTTACTTGGCAGAAGAGACCAACCCCCACCTCGCTACAACCTCCCTTCAGGTAGTTGTAGAGCGCGATGAGGTCTCCCCTCAGCCTCCTCTTCTCCAGGCTAAACAGCCCCAGTTCCCTCAGCCGCTCCTCATAGGACTTGTGCTCCAGACCCTTCACCAGCTTCGTTGCCCTTCTCTGGACACGCTCCAGCACCTCAATGTCCTTCCTGTAGTGAGGGGCCCAAAACTGAACACAGGATTCGAGGTGCGGCCTCACCAGGGCCGAGTACAGGGCCACGATCACCTCCCTCCTCCTGCTGGCCACACTAGTTCTGATACAGGCCAGGATGCCATTGGCCTTCTTGGCCACCTGGGCACACTGCCGGCTCATGTTCAGCTGGCTGTCAACCAGCACCCCCAGGTCCTTTTCCTCTGGGAAATCACAGGCAACGGTGTGCTGTGGTGGAGGAACTTGAAGAAGCTTTATATGCAACAAGAAAAATGACAATGTTAGTACTTCTCTCAGCTAAGTGGATTACCAAATGTTCTGAATTTACAATTTAAGTGAATCAATAATTTTGGGTATTACTCTAGATTTAGACTAGTGGAGCTAAGAACAAAATCAACCCATTGTTTTTAAGCCAGCTGTTAAATATATGAAGCATACAACAGGTTTCCTAATGCAAAAAAACCCCCACCACCAACCAAACAACAAACCCGCCCTACACACCCACATGTACATCCCACCACTGCTAGCAAAAGTACAACTGGAAAAGCTCAAGATCATTACAGAGGCAAAAATTATCATAGCTCTTTTGTCATCTACAGAGCTGCACCAACTTGACTACTTTACAATACAACTACTTTGTCAGATTTTTTGATAAAGCTTCCTTGGAAAGCCAACAGTAGAACAAGGGCTTAGACAAAGACTTTCAAAAACACAAAAGGGGGGTAGGCACCTAAATGTCATCATCTTCTGCACACATAGTGTCCCTAGCTTCCATTTATGTTATTGGGAATCACCATCCCACTTAGATTTTCTTTTCACACTAAATTATTTCTTAGTTATTCAGTTCCCCTGCAACAAGTCTGATATGAACCTGATTACAGTGAGGAATCAATCAGATCCCTATCCTGGTCTGGATAGGCTGAGTAGCTTTTCAGTTGCTTTTGTGAAATGTTTTTCCCTATCTGAAAAATGCTATCCTTTCACTTAGAGAAAGATGGGCAAACTGTGCTGTGGTTAACAAACAAACTGTAGACTTGTATGAGAAAGTGTACAAGTCTCATCTGGGAACTGTTATGCATTGATTAAATTCCAAGTAATTTCAACCTAAGACTTACTACTTTTTTTTGTTTGTTTGAGTTGGCTACTAAGATTGATCACCTTGGAGAAATTAATCACAACAATGGCAAAACCTAAGACAGACCATTTAATTAGACCTGTTGCTCTCATTAAGAGTTACTTTTACCTTACAGGAGAGGACAGTGAACTATTTAATATAGCCAAACACTAGCAGATTGGAAAATACAAGGCATCTGTAGAGTAAGTCAAGCTACAGATCTATACAGAAAGCACTCATCAGCAAGTGTCCTTTTATACCTGTAGGACGGTAGCACATTAATGACCCGACTGAATGCGAATGATGAGGACTCTCTCTTCCTATGCCTGTTTCTCACTGCTCATTCTTCACCTTCTAGCATGCACCTCCATATCATTCATTCCTCATCTTTCATCTCTCCACTCCAAGTTTCACATATCTCCACACTCCCCATCACTCTGACCCCTCTTCTCCCAATGCTCAGACCTGGGAGAAGAGCTTTCTCTTTGCCTTTTTCTGGCAATCCTTCTCCTTTTTCCTTTGAATGTTCCTGACTCTGTATGGTTTTAACAAAATTCCTCAGTTGCTGTGCTTTGTAGTGGGCATCAGAGCTCAAACCCAGCTCCACTAACTTGAGGACAGATGTCTAGGCACAAGTTCCCTACAAAGGCAACTTGTAGGTGGCCCTGAAGACCTCAGGAGGGCACTGTAAGGACACCTAAATGAGGCTCTGTCTTTCTCTGGTGAATGTCTAAGGAACCAACAGGCAACGCTGAGCACCTCCACCCACCCAGAACCCAGCCCCCCCCACAGAGCACAGATGGCCCTTTATAAAGGGAAAGGTGTGTGGTGGGGATTTCTGTCCCCTCCTGTTAGTCACGATCTTGTTTTGCCTTAGTTTTGCTCATTTGACCAAGAAACAGAAGATTCGGGCTCATTGATCTCCTCCACTCAGCCTAAGAAGGATTGCAGAAGAGTGCCCTAACCCCAATTCTAGTCTGTGGCTACCCTTGCTGTTGAAGAGGGAATACCATATAATCATGAGTTCTGAGGCAGACCAGGGAAAAGTCTGCTACAGGTCGCGTTTCAGATCCCACTCCTTGCAATACATATGGACATTGAGTATTAGAGCATAAATAGTTCTATTTTTGTACAGTCCTGGGAATATGAATCTAAACATGAGACCACTGTTCATCGAATGTGTGCCCTGACTGCTAGAATCTGGACTCAGCCTAGGCTACCATCACGCTGGGTTTCCAGACCTGTGACTCCTGCGTTGCTGTCTGCACAATGGACCAAATGTGGCAGGCAGATAGAGCAGAATACCCAATATTGGTGATTATAGCACTCTGGAGGTGCAAGATCATCCTTGCCAGAATGCAGGGGGTCAGGGGAATCCCTTCCCTTTCCTGAGTATTACCCTTTAGGCTATTATGCAAAAAGATAAAGCTTCCTCCACATCCTTCCTCAGAGCAAGGTAGTCTGAACTATGGTGTGGGTACCTAGCTCCAGGTATCCAGTCCAACCAGTGTTGCGTGTACAAGATAAGGCAGGGCTGGCAAATAAATGGTCTGGCTTCTGGCTGAGAATTAGGTGGAAACAAGGTGCCAAAATCTCAGTATAAACAAGGTTTAAGAAAGCTTGTTCTGTCCCTGTTTACACTGACTATTTTACAGTCAGGACTCAGAAAATGAAACCCTGACTGCTATTCTTATTGCATTGATGATCTTTTCTCTTTCATCTACCTCTGTCTAATTAAAGATACAACTTCCTCACTACAGATTTGCTCAGCCTATATTGTCACGTCTTCCTGGCTACTACAACACAACCGTTAGATGATAAAATGAAAAATTTGGACGGTAGTGTATCATACAAAGATTTGCAGTACCAAATCAAAGTTTGGGTCAATAAATTTCTCTCAAGATACTTCTCAGTGCTTGAAAAATTTCTTTACTGAAAGAGTGGTCAGGCCTTGGAACAGGCTGCCCAGGGAAGTGGTTGAGTCACCATCCCTGGAAGTATTTAAAAGACGTGTAGATGAGGTGCTTAGAGACATGATTTAGTGGGCATGGTGGTGTTGGGTTGACAGTTGGACTCGATGATCTTAGAGGTCTTTTCCAACCATAATGATTCTATGATTCTATGATTCTATATACAAGCTCAGTTGAGGATCAGTAGCAGTATAACCAAGCTCAAGATAAGTTAATTAGCCCTCCTTTACATCTAATTTTAGCAAACATGGCCATGCCATATTGGTTTACCCATACTAACAAGAACTAGAATGATCAGATGCTTTCTGATGGAGCAAGAAAGCCATTTAAAGCAACCCAACAAATTAATCCTGAGTGTAACTCTATTGAACTCTTGTACCCAGTAAAAATACTGACTGAAATTAAGACATCCGAAGATCTACATCTGAAAGAGACGCCACTGAGACAATCCACAAGTTAATGTAATCCTATAATATCTGATCTGGAAGCATTTGATCAGAAGTTAATTTTCCATGTGATAGTGTCAGTGGCTAGTACATCATGACATAACCCCTCCTTTAACCGCACATTAGAAAAAACATTACATCAGTACATTTAAATCATCCTGACTTTTTTTTTTTTTTTTACATTGTGTTAATCCATGTTTCCTGACTTGGCTGAACAAAGTGAAGCCCTATAGACAGCTGCATGTCATATCTCAGTCTGTAAAATCATAACTTTGCAAACCACATTTGATTCATTCCAAAGCTTCAAGAAGAATCTAACCTCGGTGGGCACAACCCATCACACATTTACATATGTAAGAAAACATATTTAAAGGAAAAACATGCTGACAGATGATCTGATGTCACAACAAGCAAAAGCTATGATGTCTCCTATAAAACTCTGGTAGCAGTTTCTCTCTTTTCTTTTTCACTGGGTATATAACCATGCAGGTACAGAAGACTTCATGCTTCATTAATCCATTTCAGATGGAATGGATAGGTTTTGTTCTGCCTGTGGTTTTTATTTTAGAAGAACAATTAGTAGGCATTACTGTTAATATTTATACTGCAAAACTTCAAGCACCGGTGAGTGCTTTGTTGTGCTGAGGCACTCCAGAAACACAACAGAAAAGTCGTCTCTCCTCCATGCAGTTTACAACACGTGTGAATCATCTGAAGACTACAGATTTCTGAAATCTGTTTTACTGCTAGATGTTACTGTAATTCTAAATCTATTATCTTACAGGTCTGCTTCATTGGCAATGAAAGCAGTGGCTTGGAAATTATATCATTTTCTCTGTATAAGTAACCCTGTAGGTTCTTGCCTGTTTATAAAAAGGCGTGATTTCATAAATAGCTTTTTAAGATTTTGCAACATATATTTTACATCTTTCAAACATCTTCCAACATTTTACATTTTTCAAAATGTCTCTTAGAGTAGTCTAGGATCACTAGCACCCCAAAGCTGACAGGAAAATCACTGGGTTTTGCTAAAATGACTAATAACAAGTCCACCTACCTTTAAAGTGAATGGAAAGTCTGACTTTGTCTTCTGTGGGCGTTAAACATAACTCCAAAAACTCTCTGCAAATTCATGCAGCCAAAGTAAGAAGGTAACAAAAAGAATAGATAGCATTTAGATTCTTTTTATTTAACTGACCATTTGTTAACTCTACATTAGAGGGCAATATCAGCTATAACTTGTGCTTAACTGTATATATCTTTACTATAGTAGTTCAAGCTCATCAATTTCTTTAGCTGATTGAATATTGTAACAAATATTTAGCTCTTCCATAGCTTGCTGTAGTTTGAAACTGTAGCCATTTGTGTGTTGCTCATCATGTGTCTGAAAACCTTATAACAATTGCAGATATTTCAAATATAGCGATTAACCATCAGAATAACTCTGTGGGATACACTGCTATTATGTGGATTTATCAAAATTATTCTTTATTTTTTTCTTAACCAGGCAGGGGTAGCAGCCTTATTTTTATGGTTTGTTGTTTCCACATAAAATGGTCACAGAACAATATATTTTTCAAACAGTTAATATTACTGTTAGGATTCCAACTGAAAACTGAGATGTAGGACCAGATTTTAAAAAAATAAAAAAAAAAGAAGAAGGAATGAGAAATAATAGGGGCAAACCCATGCAAAACTGGCCTCATTATCTCTTGTGCCTGAACCTGAAGATGTCCAAAGTCCATATACACCTTAGGAAGGTAAAGTTTTGTTTCTACACTTGTTCAGTGCCTCCCGAGCACTGTTGTCATTGCAATGTCTCACCTCGATGTAGTTGAATCAGGCTGTGGGCAAAACACATTAGCCAATACTTTGTTTGAAATGATGTTGGTATTGGCAACAGCTACAGTCCCCCTTTACAGAGTAGTTCACCAACAGCTTAAGCACTCATGCAGAAAGCAGAAGAGCACATTTCAGGCCTTTCCACTGCCTGAGAGAAGTCAAAAATCTCAAGGAGGGAGGCTAGGAAAGAAGTCCAAGATATGGATCCTGGGTGGGGATGCAGAGCCCAGGGAGTTTCAGACTTCGTGATTCTTGACCTGTCTAGTTTAAGTCTTACTCAGCTTGCTGGTATTTTGGCATTCATTTTAGGAGCCCAGCTTCCCAAATTTCTTGTGTAGGGGCACAGTGCAGAAATCTGGATTTCAAACAAGGGTCAGCTGCACGGATGTTAAGAGTTGCAGTCCCAAACATTTTAAAATCTGAGTCTTCATCTATCCCGAGTTACACAACAAGGGAAAACAATTAGAGCTGAGAATTTTCTATATGCCTGTGAATGTTATCTATTTAAAACCTCATTCCACCTGTACCGTGCCATAGCATCTGCTGTTACCACTAAAAACCATAAGCAGGACTCCCACAAGCCAATAATAGATATTAGTGACATACGTATCATGCAGATCACTAGTTATTAGTAATACAGAGAGAAGAAAAAGTGTTAACAAATACTGACCTTGTTCTACCCCTATTACTTAATCTAAGTTTCACATTTTTTTGTCTAGATGATTTATGGTAACCTTAGAATTCACATAAGTGAAAAAGTGATGTCACTACATAACAAGTTATGCTAGTGGCATGTTATTGCCAGTACATCCAAGAAAATCTTTTGCTGAGTTGCTACAGATCAGAGTACTAAAAGACATTCAATCTTTACACTGAACATAACCAAACCATTTATAATATTCAGACCAGTATGCAGTTCTATCCCTTTTTAATCACTTATAGAGATTTGAGTGTCTTGAGATTCAGCAAACCAGTACAAAGGACACATAGCAAGGCTTTCCTCCTTGCATATTTCCAGAGCTATGAAAGAATAAATTAATAATCTAATGACAAAAATTCAGAAATATTATAAAAATATCTACTATCACAAGATTAGCAGATTTGACACTGATCTTTTACTCCTCCATATATCCCAGGTGTAATAGCAGCTGGGGTAGTTTAACCATGGATTTGAAAGGAAAAATGCTAACATGTGGCTTATCTTTTCCTACCATTCTTCTCATATCCATAAACAATATGCCAGTTATGACACCATTTCTAACTAGAAGTAACTAAATTTTCTATTTGAAATGAAGACTACATAGCATCAAGGAAAGAGAAATCAATCTAAATAGCACAACCGATTAAATAAAGGACATCATTACTTCTCCCTGTAAATATTGTTCCTTTTATCTTCTCCAGTGTCAGAGTAAGAACTGAATAAGCCAGTTAGTCATCACATCAACCACAGATGGTAAAGGGTGTCTAGATCAGGTACAGAGTCCTCCTTCTTCTCACCAGGCAGACGCATGACACAGTGCTGCTAACTGACATGGAAACCAGCCAAAGCTATCGAAACCTTCTCTACACCTGGAGATTGCCGACCTGCATATTTACGAAAGGAATAAACCAAAATGTGGGATAAGAAACTGAAAAGAAGTATGGTTTATTTAGAGAGAGGGAGTTTGTGTGGGAACCTAGCCCTGAGTATATTGAGCCCACAAGTATTCAGATGTGAAGCAGGGGAAGAGAGTACACACAGGTGCATGTACCAGCATATGGGTGCATGCAGACAGGCAGGGTGGAGAAAGGCCATAGGGACCTACACATCCGCTTTTTTCCCAGATTACAGAGAAACATGTGGGAGGAGCTCTGTATCCTACACAAAACAACAGTGACCGAGTGTGGTGCATGTGCACGAGGAGAAGCAGAAGGTTCTCAGTTGCGCTGCTATTGCCTTCTAAATCAGGTTACTATTGAAAATTAACTTAAGCTGATGTAAGCAAAGACCATTGCCAAAAGAAGTATCTTGCCCTTTTCCCTGCCTCTTTCCCCAAATCCTCATGCTAAATGCTTGTTCCTGCCACAAGGGAAGACCAAACAGACTAAAATGTAATCTGACAATAACAAAATAGTGTTAATTTCCACCTGGATAATTTTCTTGACAAGCAGAGCCATAGCCCCATAGATAATTGCTACTGCAGACACATGGAAGACAGCAGGATGCATGGGCAGAGACTGGGAATAGAATAGCACCTAATGCTTTCACCAGTTTAAGATAATCCTCAAATCACCAATAATTCTCTTTCAAAAGAGAAACAATAGCAGAAAGTGAGTGCCATGCCCCAACTCTTTTACTCAGTCTGCTTTTGCTCAGCATGCCCTTGAGAAAGTGGCATGCCTAGAGGACTTCTGCCAGGAGCATGAAAAAATATCAAGTACATTTATTCTATTAGCATTTTATATGGTGATTAGTGCCTAATTACAAATCATTATAGTAATGGTGCATTTAGCAAGTATATCCCAACAGCACTATATCTCCAGCCTCATTATTAGTTGGGTAAGTCATCACCTGCAGGAACTGAACCTGGAAATTCAAGTTAAACTGGGGCCTTCTGAAAGTTAGATCTCATATCCAAAACTGCCTCAGACTCCACAGCACCAAAACGCATGCACAGGAGTTGTAGCCTCCCCTTTCCCCCTTCAAAAGCCCCTACCAAGTTCACAGTGTTGTTTGATCCACGTGACCCCGGCGATCACACTTACACCATTAATTCTTTTGATGAGCCAGTACCTGCAGACATTTAGATCTCAGGATCCCAAAGTACAGGCTTACACTAATTCAGCTGAAAAAGCTTTATAAGGCCCCAGGTTAGGCCAGAGTTTTGAAGGGGATTTTTCATTATTGTGTTACCCCAAAACAACCAAAAGGGCTCTTGGATGGACCTTCCCCATCCACTGCTTTCTTGCAGGTGAGTTCTTCCACCACGCTTCACCTGAGATCAGCACCTCAACAGCTTTCTGTGTTGCAACAAACTCCATACAGTCTCTTTAAAGCCCCTAGAAAACCTCTTTCTATCCTGTCCAAAGCCTAGACACATGCAGACATGCTTCATGATCTTCTCCAAAGTCTCACAGTCTCTGGTATGCTCCATCTCCCTGCTCACTGCATTTTCACATATCCCCTTCTTTCTGTCCTGCACCCTTCGTGTGTGCAATGGCTTTCAAGGAGCACATCTTCCCTCAACAAGCTCCGTCTGTACCAGATAAAGCAAACAACAGTCATCTTCTCAGAGGCCCACCACCTTTATAAAGGATCAAAATAGACAAACTGTTGATCAAATGGTTATTGCCCATCACACTCTGCAAACTAAAACTGTTTGTGCAAACCTTTCAAATGCATACAGTGTCGTCACAGTATCAGAAACAAAGCAATGACCCCAGCTGGGATGAAAAAAACTTCGACCAGAACTTGAAAATTAATCAGAAATCTATTTACTTTTTTAATAATACACAGACATGCACGCTTTTTATCATGACAAATATTTACCAATAGGAAACTTTTAAACGAAACTATCCCTTTTAAAATTAAAAAATAGAGAACTGATAGTTAGTATATCACTGCTTGCAACCCAAACACTGTGCTCTGCAAGACTAAATACAAGATAAGTACATTAAATACCAGATAAAAATGAAATTGCTTTTCTCCTAGAATGTTTCCAGTTAACTTGGTAGGTCCTCATACAGTAATGTACTGAGCTGTTATAAACTCTGAGGGCAAAGGGCAACAGCAGGAACACTAGGCTGAGGACTGGACTGACATAAACAGCACGATCCACACACCCGTGAGAGGGGAAAAGATATAGTGCTATACTATATGTCTAGGAACAATAGGACCTCTATAAATTCAGCTGTACCAGTATCTAAAGCCATTCTCAAATGTCATTTGTGTTTGGCATTTCATGTCACAGACATTTCTTATACTTGTATAGACATCTTATTCCTTGTGCTCTCCCATAAGCTTCCGCTTCTGGTTACTGCAAGGTGCTGAGCTAACTCAGTATGGATAATCTTCTGTACCTATAGGTGAACATATATTAAAATATATGAAAAATTTTTGCATGACTGAGGCTTTAAATGATAGCCAGTCAGGCATTAATTCTCAGGAATTATTTAGAACTGTCTGTGTAGAGGATACAAGAAATTACTGTGCCAAACATGACCTTTATTTAGTCTATGAAAAATAAACTTTATGCCAATACAATGATAAATTTAATTAAAGCCTTACATTTTCTATGTAGGACAACCTTTTTTTTTTAAACCTTAATTTAATCAAAGTTTAATTTTTCATAGTGAAATATTTAGTCAGTTCTACATTTTCATTCAGTTCTGTAGGAAGTGGGTTCCTTTATATATTAACATACTGATAAAAATGATTGATTCCTATCATTTCATTTCATTTTATCATCCATTTTCTTAAGAAAAGTTAATGTCTGAGTTAATGGAAGACAGAAACTCCTGAATCTAGAATCACTGGTCACTCCAAAGTAAAGATCAATCCTATTAAATGCTGTGAATAATGATTCACAAAAGATTCATATGACATATGTGCTCACTTTGGGGAACATCAAGCAGTAAAATTGTTATCTATACTTTAAACCACTCATTTTCTAGTCTAGAATATTAATATCAGCAGATATGAATCTCTTTAGAAATATATAAGCCACTTTATAACACAGTGCTCTGTACATATCGTCTTGCAGGTTTCCCAAAGAATCACTGTCCAAAGGTTACACTGGTATACTGACTCTAAATTAGAAGAATAGAAGAAGGACTGTAAGATAAGGATATATAAATTATAACAAGAAGAGGTTGCTTTTATATCCTTTCCAATTTAATTACAATCACTGTCATAAAAATGGATTAGATACTGCTGTTTTCTCTTCCCATTACCATCTTTGTCATAAGAATGAGAAATCCAAACTTCAACGCTTGTCAGCTTTAGTCGAATGCTGCATAGTTCTTTAACCTTTCTACAGCTATGTCAGTTTATTGGCTGGCTTTTCCACTTCTTTTGTGTTTAAACCGAAGTAGCTTGCAGTAATGAACTGGAATGGATAACCAATCCCATAACAGCATATTGAAAAGGCCAAAGCAGTTCATCATTGTGTAATCAATATAATAAATTAGACAACACAAATCATATTCTCATGAAAAAGGCTAACAAAACATGCTAACATGAATTTATAGTGATAAAGATAACTTATATAGAGAAAACAGGCCCATGTTCTTACAGTTTTAGTATTTTATATATTGAAGTTTTATACTTTGGTATTGCACAGATATCACTGAAATTCACAGTTAAGGGTACTATAATACTTTAGACATATGCACACATTCCATTGTTTTTAACACCCGTATCTTTCTTATTCCATTTCTATGCTAATATATGAATTTACAAGTTTATATTCTCTTTTAGGAGAATAGGTTAAGGTATATTGATAAAAAATAAAATTCAGTAAATATTGGCATTATTTTCAGTCTGGAATGCCCAAAGTTTTTGGTTTTATGCCCTGATGCAAGAGAGCCATTGAATGCACACACAGGAAAAGACCGAGCATCCACCATGGGCACGTGTTTGCCTGCAGAGCCCTGGGGAGCGAGGGTGCCGCTGCCAGGATGATGCTTCCCGGTCACGGCCAGCTCCCACCCTCCCCCAGGATCCTGCAGGAGCAGGGTGCCAAGGAACAGGCAAGGTGACATCTCCTGAGGGCCTCTCTCTGATCTACACTCGAAGTTAAAAGGATTTTAAGAATGCAAAGCAAGCACTCACGAAATATAAAATGTGAGTCCAGCTTGGCAATGAGTGTTAATCTTCATGATGAAACGTATCACAATTATATCACACTGCAAAATCCTATTTTTCCCTTATCCACTGAATGATGAGATATCCACTATTTTTTGGTACTTAGTTACTCTTTGCTTAAATTTTTTTTTTTAGTGTAGCTAATCCAAAGTCTGCAATATAGACAAATTTATTAATTATATCCTGGATATGACCTTGCCCTTAAGTGTGGGTATTTCATAGATACGTTTATCCACTTAATTTTAAAGTACCAGTTTAAGATTAGGTGGTAGTGTTATTCCCATTTTATAGACAGAGAACTAAGGAGACAAAAATTGAGACGTAATTATTTCTTTTGTTTTTTAATAACCTGTGAGAGCCAGAAGCATCTTCAGTAGAGATGAAATCTTTGAAGTTATTAGCTGCCAATTACTTGAGGCTAAATCTAAGTGTATGGAGTGCCTGGATTATTTTTTTCTATCTTCATTATGCATTTTACTGAAGTGGCTGTAGATTTTACACTCATATTCACATTTGTGTCCTACTGCACCACAGACAAGTGTTTCTCACTACACAGTAGAGTAATAAGGATGGAAAACATCTATATTATTTATGGGAATAGTTGATACTAACTTGAATAGTTAATAATTTCTACTGTACATACCACAAATTAGATGAGGAATATGCCTGCAGAAGGAAGAAAAAATGTCCATGGCTTTCTAACTGCTGTTTATTTTGGTCAAGATAATACCCTAATTTCAGATTCCAAGTGTAGGGATTAGCATGATAAATATGCAGGCTAAGGTTAAGATGCAGTCCACAGTAAATTTTCTATCAGCAGCAAAGTGACAGTCCTGTGTACTGCAAGTGAAAGCTTTACTGGAAGTAGGAAGGGAGCCCAGGTAGCAAAGAGTTTCAACCTGGCAGTAAAAGATAATATATATTCTATTTTAACAAAGGTTCAGTGAGTCTGTTTTCATATAAATGTTGCCTTATTCAAATAGATTTCTAAACTGAAGGTTTGTTTTTCTAGGCTGCTAGGTGAAGAATAGAGATAAACAAGCTCCTTGGACAGCATTTAAAAACAGTATTTGTGTTAGACAGCTGTTGCCAAGAGTTGGGAATGAATATTGAAAAATAAGTACCTTACATTTCTCTGGGTCATGTTCCTCTGTGGATATTTGCATTATGAAATATATGATGAAAAGAGCATTAGTCACCAGCCATCAGAGTCTGATCCAGCACCCACTAAAGTCAGAGCAAAGACTTCCACTGACTTCAATGGAAATTGGATCAGGCCCACGATACTCTTGCCCAAACTCTGTATTTTTGTGCCAAACCTGTTGGTATTGGAACAGAGCTTCTGACAACAAAAGCCATTGTCACGGACACGACCTGCCACATTGCCTGCTCCCCACCACAAGCTCCTGGGAGGAGCAGCAGAGCCGCGCAGGACTGGAGGAGAAGGGCTGTTCGCAGAGCAAGGGGAAGGAGCAGGCGAGACAGAGAGGAGGGAGAGGAGCCTCAGGGGCATGATTACTGAGGAAGATGTTGGTCTGGGTTGTAAATTAGAAGTGGGGAAGTTGGGGCAGGCTCTGAGGGCAGGCTGGACGGGAGCTGCTGGCAGGCAGCGCTGCAGGGTCAGAGGGAGGTTTCCACGGGGAAGTCTGGAGTGGCTGGGGGAAGTCTGGAGTGGCTGGAAAAAGGCTGGAAAAAGAAGCTACCGAGACAGGCATCAAAAGAAGCAGAGTAAAGAAGACAAAGTCCAGCGGAAGCAAGAAACATCAGCCGCTGTGGGAATAATCATCTCTGGAAACACAGAAAGGCATCTGCTTGGTGAAGGCTGGCTGCAGCAGTTCAACATTGCCGTGTTGAGGACTGCGTTCACAGTGAGACATAAAAACAGTGATGGCCCACAAGACTCAACAACATGGTGCCTCTAGTCAAGGCTTTTAGAGAACTGGGAGCTAAATCACTATTAGACCACACGGGAAAATACATGAAGCTGTTAATGCAAACCTGCATAAAAATAAACACATAAAATCAAAAGAGACAACTCTGCTACATTACAGACTTTATTGCTTCTATCCTCTCAAAACTTACAGAACAAAATAGCTGCATTTCATTCCTTTATTTGAATTAAACTAAAACAGATAAAACATAGAGTCATTGTACAAAGTTAATAGAATATAAAGATATAACCTGAGGGTGGCTTTAATGGTTTACATTCTATATTGTTTTCCTGAATCTTTGAATAAATATTTCTCAGTCAACAAATTTTAAACTAGGTTATATCCAAGAGGCTGATGAAATTACAGAACTGCTCAATTGTACCGTTCCTCCAACACAACAAAAAACATGGCTGAATGGATTTCTGATAAATTTCAGATGCTTGTGTTCAGCTGGCATGTGTATCATCTGCAATACTGTAAATTTGGTAGAGAATTCCATTTCTCAGTTACTCTGCCCTATGACAGAAAAATATTCAATTAATACATTTGAAATGCAAAACTACCAGAGCCAAATTATTACTTATTTTAATTATTCACATCAGTGATATTGTAGTAATACCTAAGAACCTCAAACAAGATCAGGATTCTGTCTTGATAGAAGCTACTTTTACACATAATGAAATAGTCTTGACTGACTGGAGAAAGAAATTGTTGAAAATGAGGTGAAAAGAAAAAGTAGTATCCTCATTTTTCAGCTAGGAAGCAACACACAAGAAGTCTGTGACAAAACAGAGGTTTAAAACCAATCTGGTGACTTGTCCAGAAGTTTAAACAACCTTTTCTCTCAAATTATTTGCCAAAGGGAATAGCACTATACCTGTGAATAAGAGTTATAGATGAGAGACCTTCAGAACTGAAAACAACAGCATTTGTTAAAAAAAGGATTCAATAATAATCAGTAGCTTCCATTATCTTTTTTTCAAGCCTACATTAGGAATTACTTTTTTTTTTTTTGGCCAACAATAAAATTTGCCATCTTCTGACACACTGTATCTCATAATATTAGGACTTAATATCCTTAATCTAAAGGGGAAAAAAGCACAATAGAGGGATGAGATGTAAAATCCATGGCACACATTCCAGAAGTGGAACATATTACTGTAGTAGGCGGCAGAACTGCCATTTTGGGCTACCCAGAAAAAAACTTTTGACTTACTAGTAGTCCCTGTGGTAATGCATGGGATCTGAAGTCAAACCTTAGGACTGTGCTAGCCCAGCACTGACGCAGGTCAGCAACAAATGACAGTTACCAGGAATGAACCCCTCACTGGGGAGCTTGAGATGGGGGATGCCTTCATCATGTGACATAACACCAATCTAAGATATGATAAGTTGTCTATAATTTGGGCAAAAAAAGATGAAAAAGGTCGTATTGCCATTGGCATAGACTGAAAAAATGCAAATCTGAAAACTATAAATCTTAGAAATGTTTCTTTCTTAGTGAATGAGGTGCTAAAGAAAACCAAGCCTTATCAGGCTTCAAACACGTAGATAAGTAATTGCAGGCTTGGGCTTCCCTCTCTTCAAAGCAGACAGTATGATCAACTTTGAACAACCCAGGTAATGAGGCCTCAGATAGCGAAGACATGGCAGACTTTATCTGACATGCCCCTTAATAGTATTGTTTTAATTGCCAGAAATCTCTAAAGCCTCGTGCTGTGCTGCGCTGCAGAGGAAAAGTGACGTCTGAAGGCATTTAGATTGCTGCTAGGGAGCTAGTTCCTTCCATGGCATTGCTGGGATTTTTTGTGGTCTATCGGGAGCCTCTTAGAGCCTAGAATAATGAAGCAAAAGTGGAGCAACACTCTCATCATGAAATGAAATGCTCAGCATAGGAACAGGTTGAGACCAGCTGCTTTTGCAAATGAAGATAAAACCACATAGACTCTTTGCTGTAGCACGTGGGTGGTTCAGAAGAGGGTAGGAAATTAAGATGTTGTAGTGGCAAGGGTTAACCATGGCTGAACAAAATTATTTAAAACTAAATTGAATACCATAGGTGATATGAAAGCAGAGAGAAGAGGTTCTATAATGAAGGAGAGCATCCAGTATGCGCTAATTAGTTGCAAAATAAAAAAGAAAGGAAACGTCATGAAAGAACTGACTTACTAATCTACACCTGTTTAGAGCCAGAGATCAGCTCTTAACTCTTACATTATTGCTTTCTATCAAAATGCATGAAATTAGAAGCCTCACAATAAACCAAAAGGATACAGTAGGCAGAGCCAGCAGCTCCAGATAGAGGAAAATCATTTGACAATGTTTCACAATGAGAGCCTGTTCTCATTCGTTGTACACTTGTCAAATTCAGCAGTTCAAGCTAACTTTTTAGGCCAGATATCTGTCTCTGAATTCTTGGAGGAAGACATGGTTAAAATAGTTCAGATATGTAAAAAATGTAAAAAAATGTAAAAAAAAATCTAAAAAAATGACACTGGGGAAAGAATATGTCAGAAAACACATCGATCTGTGAGCTGAGAAAAAAGTAACTGCGGCAAGAAAGACTGTTGGCTCTAGGACCCTAACCTTGCTCCTGTGAAAAGCTGGAAATATAGAGAAAATGAAGCCGAGCACTGAGAGCAGAGAACAATCTGTGTTTAGCTAAACACTGAGAACAACTGAGTTCAATAGCTACTTTTGCCTGCCACGTTTCTGTGCCGCACTAAGACAGATTCACAGGGTGCAGTCAGTGGCACGCGGGGATGCCCGAGCCAGCTCTTTTGCTAGCATTTCTCCACAGCACCGTGCAGTGCTCTGCAGTGGTACACAGCCCGAGCTCTAGAAACAACAGGTCTGTGTTAGCACGGAGCTTCACAGGGACAAACCCTTTTCTCCTTGCCCAATCTCATGGCAAGGAGAAAGGCTGATTAGGCAAAGCAAATGTGCCTAAATCAGCATCAGAGCTGATTTGAGTAGCTCTAGGTCTACTGTATTTGTTCTCACAACCTGGAGTGGTAGGTAAGCTCAATAAACCGGAGACATTTGACATGCAGAAACCTACCTCAATTTTAACAAATTATGAATAATCCCAGCTTCAGCCTGATTGTGGCTGGAGTTGCACCATGGATAGATGATGTGCTACCTTCCTTGTACTCCTTAGGCACCAACTCAGGTGGACTAGACAACCCTCTAGAATTGCCTATATTACCTAGGGAGCAAGGCTCACCTCTCTTAGCCGCATGACAGCTTTTCAGATAAGAGTTTTCCACCTGTCTCCACTGATATTATTTAATTAGGAAGAGTGGACTGCCCCTGCCCCCTCTTTATGGTAGGCAGGGGTTTGGTGAATCAAAGCCTGCATTAGACCAACTAGCCGACAACTTAAATATCTATTTTTAAT
Organism: Fulmarus glacialis; assembly: GCF_000690835.1. Taxonomy (NCBI): domain Eukaryota; kingdom Metazoa; phylum Chordata; class Aves; order Procellariiformes; family Procellariidae; genus Fulmarus; species Fulmarus glacialis. The sequence goes on from NW_009221932.1 coordinate 21,376, forward strand.
TTCAGTAGTTCAGTATTTCAGTAAGATTTCAGTAATATGATATCTTCTTTTTACATGAAAACTGAAAACATATGTGCTTCTGTAGATTGATATTTAGTAAATTCCAGTAAGACTTTAAATTATATTCTTTGTAAAATACAGCTAATATAAAGACTTTATAAATTGACAAGTATTATAGCACATCTTTTTTTTGTCCCTGTCTTCAGTTTCCTTCAAAGCTAGGTCTATCCTGAGTTGCTTTTGGATAAATACTTTCACTCAGAAATTATTCATTCTCTGTTCCATGCAAAGTACAAGCATATGCACAGAAACCATCACAAATATGAATGGCCCCATTGATTTTAATGATTCTTTTGCAGTGTTGCATGCAGTCCAGTCTTTGAGATAAGTTCAGAGTTTTATAGGGGTTTAAGATTTGAAAACATCTTTAGTAGTATCAAGGTGCTAACTGAGATGCTTGAGAAACTTTGTAAAATTCAGTAATCATTCATTCTTCATAATCATTTTTTTTCAGGTGTGTAAAAGTTGCAGTACAAACCCATAATCCATCAGTTGCCTTGTCCAAATTTTGTTTGATTCTTTTCTCCAAAACTGAAGATATTCTGCTTGAAAGCCATCTTCCCTGACTTCTAAAAGTTTAGCATCCCAATTAGTTACTGAGCTAGGTAGGAGCTCCTTACACAGAATCACAAAACATTTGAGGTTGGCAGGGACCTCTGGAGATCACCTAGTCCAACGTCCCTGGTCAAAGCAGGGTCATCTACAACATGCTGCCCAGGACCGTGACAGGTCAGGTTTTGAATATCTCTGCCAAAAGACACTCCACAAAGTCTCTGAACAGCCTGTTCCAGTGTTTGACCACCCTTACAATAAAAAAGCTCTTTCTTACGTTTAGACAAAATTTACTGTATTTCTGTTCACTCTGCAGTCCTTTGCAAAGCTGCTTTCCAGCTTGTCAGTCCCCAGTATGTACTGGTGCATGAGGTTGTTCTTCCCTAGCTGCCGAACTTGGCATTTCCTTGCTTGAACTTCATGAGGTTCCTTTCTGCTGATTTCTCTAAACTTTCCACGTCCCTCTGAATGGCAGCACACCCATCTGGTTTATCAGGAACTGTCAATGGAAAGAGACAGGCATCTACAAATGTCAGGTCCTTTTCCCAGCTTCAAATATTTTCCTCTCCGTTTGCTGTAAAGGCAAACTAGAAACCAGGTTAGACCAGTCCCTAATACCTAGGTAGCTGCAGTTAAGGAATTTAAATCCTATTCAACTTGCCAGTTCAACAGACTCTTTCTTGGTTATTCTCTACCATGGTTGTTCATGATGATATGACCACAACAGAGATGTTTAGTACATGTCATGTACAGTTATATGATCTTCTCTATAATACTTACGGAAGAAAATACTTCCTTTTTGCAGGCACCAAAAGCTCAGTTGCTTTTGAGACGTCTCCCTGTTAAGTAGGCATTAATAAACTTGTTGTGACAGAATAGATCAAAAAGGTCCTTATCAAGTTCTATGTATTGTCTTGTTTCTTCCTTTCACAAAGGAATCTATATAACAATTTATTGTCATTATACAGCTGCTTCTGTATTGCCCATGAGCTCCACACTCATCTGTAAACTGGTGACGCTGAAATCTTCTGGCATTACCCTTATATCACAGTGATTGTGCTTTTTGTATTGACCTGAACATCTTTTAAGAGCCCTAACTTCTTGCAGACTCCACAATATTTATCACTGAATTGACAACAGTTAATATCATGAGATTATTTCCCAAAACGTAAGCACTTGACCTTTGACAGTGCTCCAAGCTGTGCTTTTTGTCTGACCCCAGTGGTCTGCCACACAGATTTCACACCATTATTGTAGCACTAACATCTTCAGTATCTTTCTCTTACTGAAACCATTTGTTCTCAGTTTGAGTAAATCAGTGGATGCAGAAAAAATCTTCACTCACTGGTAGCACTGAAACACGGTTATCCTGTATGCTTTTCAAAATCCCTGGAAATGCTTCATCTGCTGATTAACAAGGAGGCATTTTGTTGTACATTTTAGCCTCATAATTATCAGTGGTTAGATACTGTCTTTCAAAGCAATGGGCCAGACTTAGAACAAAACACAAAGTTCTGCCAAAGAGCCAGGCTCTAATCCTTTTTTCCCCCGCTAAGCATACATTACAGTCCTATTGCTGCAGGCTGCAGCTATAATTTCACTTCCGGTAGGTCTCCAACGACACCCACTGTATTCCTGGTTTACGTGCTGCCCCATCACTGACTGTTATGTCTTTCCTCTCTCAGCAAGTCAGCATAAGGGGAGACTAGACAGATACAGTCAGATAGCTACCTAGTGCCCTACTGCTCCACCCAGGCTCCAATGGCTTCTTCAATAACGAAGGGAGACCTGCTAGAGGAATTCTAAACCATTTTGAGGAATAATATCAAATTTCTCCAGGCTGTTCCTTCTATTCCTGGAAAAAGGTCTGCTTTGCAACCTGTTCCTGCTAGCAGTCATGTATACCCAGTGCTGAGCAAACCATGGAGGCTTGTCTTTTATCCCAGAACGCCCTTATTATACAAGCTTAAGCTGTATTGAATTACAGAATGAAAAATTAAAATTCAGCTTCCATGTTAATTTTTTGGTTGAGAGATGGGATTTTTTTAAACAAACACAGCTGAAAGATTTACATAGGTATCTTTAAAGGATGTTAAAAAAGGTGTGCTTTTTTCACAAAATTTCACTTTAGACCTTTTTACAAAGGTTACATGGGCTATTTTTGGAGTTGCTGTTACAACTTTTGGCTCAACCAGTGGAGAAAACAGAAGCTTAAAATTGCTACAGTGCTGCCTAACACTTGCTTTGCTACATGTCCAATGCACAATGGAACATTTCTGCATTAGAAATCAAAGGGCTCTCAGAAAACTGAATTTGCTGTGTATTTGGGAGACTAAACCTACTTGGAGCAAGAAGGAAATGGACTCTGTGATATCACTGTAGTATTTCTAGGAAAGATGAGTCATGGAGCTTGACCAAATATAGTATTGCTGTAGGGAAGCTAGCCTTTAATCGACATTTCTTTTTCTTTTCCTCCGGGAAAGAAGGCTCAGGTTTCTCTTGTAGAAAATCTGGGAAAACAACTTTCTTTTTTAAATGAATCCAGGAAATTTCATCAAATAGTCTAATTGTGGATGCAGAGTATAGAATACAAAATTCAGATTCAAATTGAATACAAAACCTCAGATTTGAAAAGCACTTGTAGTCATGCATATTTTTAAACACACAAGTTGCCACATTTGAAATGCACTAGCATTCAAGAAATCATCTTCCTCAAATCGGTGTAACTGCTCATGTACTTCAGTACTTTGCTGGTGCAAAGGCCAGTTCTACTAACTGGTTTTTTTTCAATTCTTGGGATGAGGTGACCTGACAGAACTGAGACGGCCAAAACAGAGTTTAACAAAGTCTTACACAGATTTAATTCTTTCATGTATAAATATTCAGCATTAAATTTCCACTCCTTTGAGAAATATGCAAAGAACAAATAAATCTATTAAAATTCTGCATTAGGAAAAAGATAACATTTCTATCTACAATATATGTACTCACCAAAAGTATTCCCCCCCAAAAAACCACAGTATTACCTTGATTACAGCCTCATTTAAGCATTTTTTACATCTCTGCAACACGTCATTCTTGATTTATACTAATATAAATCAGGGAAGAAGTGGGACAAGCTATTTCAAAACTCTGTGGGAGTAGTTGAAGAGTCCATTCATATTAGCCTGGTAGATGCATTTAAAAACAACATTTAATAGTATGTGACTCATCAAATTGAACTTGTTTATAACAGAGGTTGCTTTTGAACACTAGGTTTGCCGCAAAGAAAGACCAAGATGTTAAAGAACAAGCTGTAGATATGCTGGCTAAGCCAGCATAGACTTATTTAAAAAGAAGGTTTTGACCCAATCATTTATTCTAACTCATCTGTTTTTTCCTAAAAGCATCTTCCACTTACATTTTGGGATTGTATTTAGAAAAGTTTTCCCACAAAATAAGTTTTGCTATGTAAGTCCTAGTTTAAAATGTAACTATAACATTCTCAGCTGATGTAAATTACTATAGCTCCTTATACTTGCATGGATCGTCATTAATTCACATGTAGGTTAGATATCACAGGCATTGAAGATGTAAAACCTTACAGAAGTGTTAACTCTTTTATTTTATTACTGTAATTAATCCTACAGGAGCTCTCTCCATTAAAACCAGTTGCTATAAGAATATTGACAACACTAACTCATCTGACCAGCATGTTCTTTCATTCCCATTGGAACTAAAACACCCTTAAAGCAAAGTTACTATCAGCTGTAAAAATAATATATGTTTTTATTGAAAGGAAGCAGTTAAATACACACATTTCACAAACACCTGACAAATTTACGTGGCATAGCATTCACACTTCAAGAAAACTGAAGGAAAACATTGTTGAAAAACATATTTTTGCTGAAGTATTATGGCATTGCAAAGTCCTGCCAAACTTTTAGAATAACAAAATTTTTGGTTTGGCTTGTCATCGGGAAAAAGGCAAGTGAAAAAAGAATTATGCTATGTTTCAAAAACTACTTTTCCACAAGATGAAACTCCAAAAACACATTCATTTCTGAAAGGATGATTGCTCAGCTAGTCTTAATCTTCAAAGGCATACTATGAGGTGGTATTTGCCACACACAACTGATTTTTTTTAATTTTTTTTTGCAGAGGAAGGGACTTTTCATATGGTCTGCCTCTTTCCTTAAAAACACTAAGCAATCTCAGATATGTGCAATACTGAGGTTGGAGCCAAGGTGCTATATCCAAGTTAAAGGGTGTTTAATATCCTGCAGGAGGTGTCTTCTTATCAGCTGAAGGCAGAAGAAAGCGTCAGTCTACGGGCAGAAGTCTTGGAATTCTTCTGATTTGTAGACTGTTATATTTAGCCCAGTATTGTCCATTTGAAACCAGGATGACTGCTGAAATCTGCAAGTTTTCCCAGCCTCTTTATCACCAGAGTCTGTCAGAAGAAGGAAAGAACTACGCAGTGAAAATGTAGGAAATGTGATTTTGTGAACAGAGAAAGACATTTCACTGGGTATGGTATTGACCTGTTCCATCTGATTGTAAAAAGTGTTTGGGTTATTCCCACTGTTTGCCTCATGGCTGAAAGAAAAGCATAATTCTCCTTACTCCATCTCTACATAATGATGTAAATCAAATTCTTCTAGGAAGATGTGCAGTGCTTATTCTGTAGGTTCCTTTTAAAGGAGAATTCTATCTATGTTATATCGTGAACACTTCTTGTTTGAACCTCCTAAGCATTCAAAAAGGTAAAAACTGGAGCTTTCTATTGATTTCAGCAAGACACCAAAATTCTCTGAATTCCTGTCTGAAGATAGGACTTGGCTGTTTGTCTTTGAAAAGCTGAAGCTTTGGAAAGTGCTTAACAATTCCAGTCCTCTTATTTTTCAGCCAGCTTTATTGCTGTTAGCAAAAGACCCTTGCTGTGGCCTGATAATGTCGAGTACAGGTGCCTGAATAGAGGGTGTTTCAGAGCTCAGACCACCAAGTGACATCCTACCGAGGCATTATTTCTGGACTGTCAATGAAGCTGAAAGCTCCTGAGGAATTCAGAAGTGGGCCACTACCAAAGGCCGATCAAAAGGATTCGGAAATCAAGCAATTGCCTCTAATTGGATCCTTACAGCACTTACGGAGAGAATTCTTTCAGAAACCCACTTTTAGAAAGTGGCGTGTAGAAAATTTCAAATGCTGTGTAGCTAGAGTACCAGTAATTAAAATTGGACTACCATTCATCGTATACTTTAGAGATGACTGATTCCCCGAATGCTCAGAAAAGCCCTTTTCATCCTTACAAAATAATACCTGAGCCTGGGCCATCCTACCCTCTCCATTTTCGGACTCGGTCCTACTATTCTTATCTTCTCTATGTTAGCAAACCCTGCTCATGTGCTCAGGAATAGTGTGAAGTATTTAGTCCACGTTTAGATCAGTATAGTTCTTCTAAGGGCTGCGAGGAAAAAAAGGGATCCCTTGAATTTAAAACTCCCTCAGCAGTGGGCTGGAACTGGTGGCAGGTTAGAGCACAGCTGTGCATTTGCAATGTTACTTTTGGATGGCACCCATGCTATTGAAGGTGTCTGCCCTGCCACGGAGAAGATTGACATGACAGTTAGAAGCACGTATCAATTAGCTGAAATCAGAGTGCTTATTCTCATGTAAATTATGGATTGTGAATACGAGAAACAAACTCAGACTAACATCTGTCATGTAACACCTACAAAAGATTTCTGCTTTCGTGTCTCAAGGCTGCCTTGGGTTAACCATAAATCGTATTTTGACAGGGTTTAATAAAATACAAATTATGGAACTAGTGAGTCATGCTCAGTATTTCCATCAGACAAATTCAAATGGGTGTACATTTTAACTGAGCTGTAAATAGATTAAATTGCAAATCTAATCCTCTGAACTTTTGTAGCTTTACAGATTTTGGAGGAATATGATCTCGCATTCAGAATTCATTCCTAAAGTAATGCTGAGCATGACTGTGTAATGTGTTTGTTATAAGGCAGGATTAGAGGGATTTACCCAACATTATATCAGATACTGTATGTGTTTTAGACATGTGTACATAAGCATTTTTTGTCACTTTCATTCACCAGCGAAGCCCTCTAAACAAAAGGAGCCAAAATATTCTTTAACCTCTTTGCAGTGTGCTGCTAGGCTCAGATTCATCCTGCAAGCCAAGGTGTTTAAATTGGGAGAGGAGTGCTGTAAGCTTCCTCTGGAGTCAAGGAGACAGGCAGCTCCAGCCCCTGACTTGCCCTGACCTGACCGCCCCTGGGAGGTTGCTCCCCTGGAGATAGCTGCACCTCCCTGCTGTGCCTGCTTTTGGAGGGAAGCCTCAAAGCAACTACACTCCTCCGCTTAGCGCCTCATCTAAATGCTTTATTCTTAGCTGTGATTCTCCTCTCCTTTCTATCTTGCAGAATTCATTGAGTTTCTGCAGCAAAATATTGGGGAAATAAAGTGTGAAACCTTAAGGGGAAAAAGGAAAGATGAAAAGGAAAAGAAGATTGTATGTCCAAGCATTTTGATCAAACACTTGCAAGAAAAAGCACAAAATAGAAACTTTTTGTGAAATATCATTCAGTTTTGAGTGAATCTGGAAGGAACCTTATCTTTGCTTTCTCTTTTTCTCTCTCTTTTCTTTTGTTTTTTTCTTCTTTTTTTTTTTTTTTTTAATTCTCTCTTGGGGTGACTACTACATATTGCTCATGCAGTTAAGTATTAAAGAACTAAGGGGGATAGAGTAAAGGGGGGGGGGGGGGATATTAAAATTAAGTCTAGTTCAATTAAATGGCCTGTGTGGTTTACTTTTGTCAGAAATCACCTTCACATCATGAAGCGCCTCCTGAAAACTGTGTAGAAGTGCCCAGGTAACCAAGCACCTTAACAGACCAATGTATATATATAGTTGTACATATGAATGATATTAAATTACTCCAATTCTTTGCTGTAGCCCAATCTTTGAAGGTTAACCTAATTCCCTTTATATGTGGTTTTCAGACAACTTCTGTAGATATGCACAAAGCTGAAAAAAAATTGTATAATGGTTTTACTGGTGAAGTCCTAGAGCAAGTGATATGCAGGATTTATCACATATTTCCAGAAAAAAGAAGTATGTCTGGGCTGCAGTTTACACACACATCCCATATTCAGCCTGACAACTCTCAATGGAAAATGGCCTCCATTTCACGGATTCCTCATAAGTGGGGGTTTGCCTGTTTTTACCACCCCACTTCATTGATTCTGAGAAGCTTATTAGCAGACTGAACTTGTAAGACTGTTGTTTTTAACCCACAGAATGAAAACTGTACGTCTGCAGAAGACTGAGCTGCTTTAAATGTAGAGTTCTCAGTAATAAGAGAACTCTTAATAAGATTAATCCACAAAAAGATAAAGCAAATTCAAACTAACATTGTATGTTTTCAAATTAACAAATACTTTCAGAGTGATTCATTCTCATTTCATCTTTTTTAAAAAAATCACTTCAGATAATTTGTTAAACAATCAGTAAAAATTTAGGTTTTGTTATTTTTGGTTAACAAATTCTAAGTAGGCCTGAATTAGTGAAGTATTGCAGAAAGAACATGTGCATCCTTTCTTAAGGCAGAACAAAATACGTCTGTAAAGATTTTACTTATATTTTGGAACTTGCTGCCATTGTATTTATTTCATTTTACAATGCAGAGAGAAATAATAAAAAAATATATTAGAAAAAGCTGTTGCAGAACATAAGTTTTCTGCTATGGGATAAATGAATAATAGCTACATAACTGTCATCACACAATCACTTTTAAGCCTTCTTTCATGGTATACAGCTGTGGTTTTGGGCAATGCAATTAATTAGAGGGTGAAATCAAAGCCATGTATCTTTCTTCTCTTATGTGATTTTTACTCCCTGTCTTTATATGGCTATCGTGTCCTGCTAATTATATTAGATGCAACTAAATTGCATCTTTCCAACCAACACTTCCATATTCCTGTCAAATAATATACGTATGGTGAAAGAAAAACACATTAATAAGTGAAAGGCACTAGTGTCACTTGTATATAAGAGGAAAGAAGTCCTTAAGAAACTGCTGCCTTTCATGGTCCACAGCGCAATCATGAACACTATTGCTGTTCTAGGAAAAGGAGAGATATAGTCAGACAATTCATTGCCATTTAGGATCAGATTTTCAAAAGTTTCCATTGACTAGCAGGGTCTTCATTTAGGGGTGTTGAATTCAAAATAGCTTCATTTAGATCCACACAAATGTGAAAATATTGGTAGTTCTAATATTTGCATTTTAAAAATCAATACATAATTCTTTTTTTCTTCTAGTGTTTTTTATGATAGTGTGGTGTTATTAAATTAACAGAGTTATTCTTAATTGATTCTTACAAGTCTGAAGCAAAGTTGTACACTTGACACTAACTCTGAAATGACCTTCTGCTTATTTTGTGAATATGACCAAGAGAGTCAAAGATGTTATTCCAGGAACAGGCTGAACAAAGGATAATTAATGACCCTCTGGACAGATCTACTGATACATATACTTTGCCACAAATGCTCTTGTAGTAATATCTGCCCCTTGGCCATACCAGTTTTGATTTCCACAGCTTTTGCAGATGTCCACAATCCCAACTGCAAACTTTTGTCTCATCCAGAACTCCACACTGAGGAAAGAAAATTAATGTAAACCTAATATATTTTTTCTGCATTTCACAAAATACTGCTGGACATACAAAGATTGTGCCAATTATGTTTTGTCTATCCTACCTAGTAGAAAAAAGGGATCTGTTAGAAAGACACACATTTCTAAAGGGAAATTATTTTAGTCATGAAATAATTAATTGTGTATTCAGCCCAATTAGAAGTATTAGACTATGTGTTCCCAGGAATATCAGAGAACCCAATTCCTTTAAGAGCTTCTTTTCTTCTTCTCCAGCTAAGAAGTTTGTGATAGTCTTACATCTAGTCACAGAGAAATTTCTCAAAGTCTTTCCATCAGTATCAAAACCTTCATCATCATGAGATCAGAAGTTGGTACTCATAACCTTATTGAAATCTCTATCTGAGGCACCAGCCACTTAGTAGTATCGCATTTCTCCTGCCTTCCACATGTAAACAACATGAGCATAGTGAGGCAGAAACCCCTGAACTCATCTGTGTTCCATCCCAACAAAGTTCCTCTTGTTCCCTTGGAGAGGGTGATGCATCTCATCCTAAAATGGATCAGAATTTTGCCTTTAAATGTCTCTTTTTCTCCAATAAACATAAAGAGAACCTCAATAAATAGCTGAAATGCAGACATCTGTGTAGCAAACAATTAAATTTACATGAAATGAAATTTCACCCTAAGGGACTATAATTAAAGTGCAGTTATACTCCTAAGTTACATGGAGAGGATCCCACCCACTGTCTTTAAACTACTGTTGCTGCTATTATATATTTGCAGTGAGCTAGAACAAGCAGATTTGGATCAAGGTTGACATCTCATTATACTTAGTCTCATAAAACCACTGTCTCAAAGCATGAGACTTTCAGTTTAAGACTGAACATGAATGAGTAGAACACACAGCATGGGGGAAGTGAAGAAGTACAATAGCAACATCATGTGGCTATATACATTAACCATTAATTCCTGTACTTAAGTATAAGTCATCATTATTTTCTCCATGATGCATCATCACAAATCATAAATCCATAAGTTGAGAGATATTCACAATCTCCACTGAGTCTTATCTGGACAAGATGTCTTTCTGGCATGATAGAAAAATTAGTTCAAACAGCCTTTGGAGGAAGAAGATATAAGCTTTACACAAGAGAAGAGGTGAGAGTGTTAATGACGAATAACACAAGCCACATTTTGCAAAGAACCAAAATACATTGAGCAAAACTGTTTCAAAATCCTTCTCATAATTTTTATTTTCTTTTCTTTTTTTCCTGGTTTGTTTTTGCCACTTCTAGTCTCAAATAATGAAAAAAAAAATATTTGGAATTGTACCTCTTTTTGTCACAATGTATCATGGTAAAACAGTATCTGTTGTTACAGCTAGACTACTAGAAGTAACCAAAACACACAGTTTAAGGTCAGCTAGTTTTGCTGTGACTGCAAATTGTCTTGACTTGTCCTTGTGGGAGATTTGAGTAGTTTGCTAAAATGGAGCCCAGCTGGATATGGAGAGAGAAAGGTGGAGGTGTCCCGAGTTGATTAAATACTCCTTTCTGTCTGTTCTTACAATACTTATTTCAATTTTAAAAACCATGAATGGAAACAATAAAAAATGAACACGAAAACAGACTTCCAAATAGGAATGGATGAAAGCAAAACATATTACAGATTGATCAAAAAACAGGAGGCCCCCAGGCAGCCTTCTGGGTATGCTGTGGGAAAAAAAAAAAACCTATCAGGAAATATGTGATAGCATATGGAGAGGTGGATGATAAAACCTTTCAAACACAAAATCTGCAAGGGGCGAGATACCAAAATCTGCTGGAAGAAACTGGTGAGATGCAGACACAGACCATGTTTGGAAAAGCACCGGATGTACCTTACAAGCTTCCAAGCTCTTTTAAGTAATGAACTTTTGTGTTTTTCCTTTTGCCCTTTTTTTTTTCTTCCAAAGGATGATTAGTTTCCAGGCATTAACAAAGTGTGCAAAAGTATTTTGTGCATGCAAAGACATTGCTAAGTGTTGCACATGAAGAAGTCTGTCATCAATTATATTTCAAGCAATTACTTTGATATTGTTCTTTTGTTTACAGTAGGCTACCATGAACAAGGATGTCCCTCAGGAAAAAGGATTTGGGGAGGGGAGAGGACATAGGAAGAAAAGGCTCTGAAAACAATATTTGGCTTGAAGCTTTTTTGAAGAAAAAAATGAATCATGCTCAAAGTTTTCAGTGCAACAAAAGAAATCTTGTTTGCTCGCCAAAAAGGTTTGTTATAGCAATGACAGGAAACAGGAAAAAAAGAGGTGGGATCCAAGGGATTTTAAGAATTAATAAAAAAAAGTAGTCTACAGATTTTGAGGTGTCTTTGCCTAGTATGTATATGGGGTTTTTTTCCTTGGTGGATATGTTTTCTTTGGGTAGCCGATAAAGTAATAATTGGTTCCATGTTCAGCAGTGTTTTGGCTTTAGCTTCATTTCTTGAATGCAGGGAAAAAAGAATGTAGTCCACAGTCACGTTTTTCCTTTTTTTTTTTTTTTGGTAACAGTCTGAAGAATGAAAGCATGATTCATTTCATAACAAGGAAATGATGCTGCAGCTACATGTAGAGCAGGAGTTCTTCAACTGCACTTGTGCATCCCACCGTGAACCGTCTAGGAGGAGCACGCCTACGCTGGGACAGCTGGGAAGTCTGTGCCATGCTGGGGGAGCAGAGGTGCTGGGACTGGGCTGTTGATTGCAGCACTGTCTCTGACCTCATGTTTCTGGGCAAATTAGCCTGTGAAGAGAACTGCAATGTGTGGTGCAAAGACAAGTGAGTAACACTGCAAGATCCAGCCTGGGACCAGACTGGCACCTCTTATATGTGAGGGGATCTCGGTAGGCTGGGTGATGGCAGCAGTGCTTTCTCCCAGCTACCCAGTGTGCTCCACCAGCCCTCCCCTGTGGACATGGCAGTGGCCGTCTGTACTGTGTTAGACCAGGAGGAAGCTTCCAGTTTTCTGGAATAACATTAGGTGGTATACAGCCTTAATACAATCTCTGCAGATCAGCACATACACAGGAGTTGCTGCCCTTATCAAGATACAGAACAGCCCAGCCACCATTCTGGTGCATCTAAGACACTGCTAGTGATACACCTCGAAGGTAATCTTCTCTGGTCCAGCAAAGTTTGCAAGTTTTAAAATCAATCTTTAAAATTATAAAACGGGCTGATTCTGCAGCTGTTACTCACATGAATAAATTTTATGAATTGGCCCACTCAGCCATCCACAGTACAATGATATTAATCATGTTGGATCCATCTAAACCAAACTTGTCTAGTAATAAACCAGCTTTCATAGGGTGATTTTTGTAAGACAATGGCATTTCCATGAGAGTTAGGGCCTAAGGATGTGACCAGAGTCTCAGGGCTTCCTCCTATCTCTATGTAGTGAAAGACCCTGAAAAGCCAGAATCACACCTCTAATGTCCAGCCCACCTACCTGTAATGGCAGCATGCAAATCCTTAAGAAACCGGAAAACGTAGTTCCTTGTTTAATGTAAACATGTGAGTGTGTGAATGGAAACTGATATTACAGTCCTACAGAAAGAGCTTGCAAACTAAAACCAGCCATCTTGCTGAAATAGGATTTTAACACCCTTTAAAAGTTACAGTTAGTAATCAGAAGATTGTCCTTCTATAGCACTATCAAAATCCTTTTATATGGCCTTTTTTGGTCTCTCTAGTCATAGGAAATCTGGTTTTCACCATCTAAATGCACTTTCTTGCCTTAATTATGAAATCACAATTTAGGAAAACAATATTCTTTGTGCTTTACAGGTCTCCCCTATGAGGAACGCAGGCTGCTGCAGTGTGTTTGTTTAAGTACCATGCTTACACTAGACTGTAGTTCCCACGTGACTCACTAGCTCAGTTTTCATTGCCCCTGGCACTCTTTCATTATTTACCTTGCTTCTGAGGTTCCTTGTAAGGAGATTAGAATCCTTTACCAAAAAACACAGTGAGTTTGGGGCTCATTTAAATGCAGTTATTCACCCCGCAAAAGGAAGGATGAATAACTTGGTGACTGAGTCACAAAGCTGGCTTTAACGCCTGCCTCCTGACTCTGGCCAGGCTGGTACAGGGCCACAACAGGCACATTGGCCATCTTACACCTAGAGCAGAAAGAAGGCAGAATAGGAAGGCAATGGAGGAGATGGGGAAAGAAATATGGTAAGCAAGAAAGCATTCAAGGCATTTGAACCTGTCTGTAGAGGGATTATAAAATGGATGTGTAGCTTTGAACAGAATCCCAAAATGACTGAAGAACCTGAGACATGACTGAGGGTAGGAATGAAAATCTGTCTTTCAGCCACTGACGTGATGTGAGGGGACATCTGCCAGCTCAGGAGGGAGTCCAAAGCCTAGGAAGATAATCAAAGCAGTAACAAAATCTCATTCAGGAACTCATTTTAAGTTAACACTTTCCACTGCAGCTACATTTTAGAGCAAAAGGCATCTTTCCTGCATTTCAGTATGCAGATGCTCTCCCCCAGCCCCCTTTACAGCATACTAAGCAAAGTAGGCAGGTGGAGTCTTTTGAGCTAATGATAGACCAAAATCATCATCTAGCAACTGGTGGTGCCTAATAGATGCCTGCAGATGCCTAATTAACATTCATAAAGCACTTGAATCCCTTAGATGAAGTCAGTATACAGTAAAAGCGTAAATTATTATTATTATGTGTAGTAACTGCTTCAGAAAACAATTTTGACTATTCTAAAAAAAAAGTTTTATTATTCCTTTTGCTAAAAGAGAATTGAGTAAAGACCAATTGAGAAAGCTTTTTTACTACACATTAATTATTGTACTCCTGTGTAAATAGTAACAAACCCATATTAAAAGGTGCTCAGGAGTCTCAGGAGTTTGGATTTCTAACAAAATCTAAGATTCCACTTAAATATGACAGAAAGCTGGACAATCAACATTCATTAATGTGTCTGAAATTTTAAAGCAGACTATTCAATCATGCTGCAGAGCTGCTAAGAGCATTCTGTGTCCTTTCCTTGTCCCTGACCCTTAAACTACTTTGCATCTGGATATTTAAATACTTTGCACAGCTGTGTCTTCCAGACTTTGCCTTCTCCATCTGCTTGTTTGTTTTCCCGGTTTTATTTTTCAGGCTGCTATTTTGTATAAGCAAAATTATCCTTTTATGTCTCCTCTGCCTCTGTCGTTTCTTCTAGATATTGTAAACTACAGCATATGTGGTACTTCTCCCATTATAGATTTATATTCTACTAGGTAGTGTGGGATAAAGATAAGAAGGCTCCATAGAACATGAGGCTGATGCCCTAGTCTGACACATAAATCCCGAAAGCTTTTTGCTGAAATTTTCTACAGAGTACCCCCTTGGTGTATAAATGACTTCTGTTGATTTTTTACAAGTATATATCACAGGTCAACAGAAAAATAGAAGAAAAGCCACTGGCCATTTGACAGAACAAAGATACTCTTTACATTAGCAAGAGTGACGCTTTTTTTGTCAGACAATCTGAATACTCCGACAGTAAATCTTCCTAAAAACTGGGTGCATGACCAAAGAAAAGGAGCAATTCAGATTTGATTTTTAAAGCATATCTCTGTCTTTGGGTCAACACGTCTGCAGAAAGAAGGGATGTGTCCTGACCTTTTTATCTCTGAAGGATGGGAAGTAACTTCAGATTCAGAGATTTATCTCTTATATCCTAGAAACAAACTGGGCCAAGTTTCAAGTTCTATCTCCCGGTTATTTCTGGATTACTGAGCTTTACTTACTCTGAACCAGTTAAAAAGGAAGTTAAAAATTAATGTCGCTGCTTTGCTATATACTTAAATATGAGGTCAGCTTTCAGCACAAACAGATGTTCTTTGCTTAGTTGGGATGGTCTGGGAAAAAAAAAACCAAACACAGAATTGTTTTGATGTGTTTGATTCTAAGAATCTGTTAATGACTTATGAATGGAACACACAGATGCTTCTTTTAGGTCAGGATCATGGCTTTCTTACCAGATATCAGAAATAGATATAATAGGACAAAAGATAGGGGTCACGTACTGAAGAGCCATAGTGTTTATAATATCCTACAGCTTTCATATTCATTAATGCATCCCTAATCCTTTGTTCTCTGTGAGTGTTATGCTGTACAGAGTCCTATCTAGGTGAAACAAATTGCAAGATCAGAATCTTACCTGCTTAAAGAAATCTCCCAGATTACCTTAAAATTTCATTTGTCAGGTTTTGTAATAGCTGTTATATCCTGTTGAATTGTTGTGAAATGTCAAGAGCAAGGCAGCAAAACATGCCCTACTGAACAGAAGATTAGGAAACAGGAATCACAGAAATCTAATTCTGGATGACCTTGGGGAGAGGGAGGGGAAAGAAGGTAATGCCAAATTTTCATAGTAGCTTCTGATCATGAGCTTTGCTCTTTGACACAGTTTGCATTCAATTTGCGGGTGGTACATGGTACTTCTAGCTCTCCTTGGCTCAAGGGAAGTCTTAGAAATGTCAGGAATTGCTGCCTGAGCCTCACAGGGAAATCTAACTGTACCCAGGTAAATTCCTGGTAGCTCTATAAATAATGAGCACACATCACCTTGATAAAGAAACCTTAAAGAAAAAAAAAAGCATCAAGCTTAGGGTGAGTGTGTACACTTAGGGGTACCCAATTCACATCTTCTTTACTCATCAGTTCTTTTAGATTCACAGACTTTAGAGAAAAGACCATTATATTACCTAATCTTCCTATCCTGTTTATCACAGATGCCTAACATTTCCCCAAGTTACCCCTGAACTGAGCTCAGTTATTTGTGTTTGATGGAAGAAGGTGATTTTATCATATGCTACCATTCATCAGCTCCCTCAATGTCAGTACTGTAGCCTACTGTGTACTAATTTTAATTAGGTCATGGCTGTATTAAAAGTTGTTGCTGATTTGTAATTTTGCAGTTGTGCTTAGGAATCCCAGTTGTAGACCATTTTCCTTTCAGCATTCAGAAGTGCATCAGGAATTTATTCCCTGCCTCCCACAGATTACAGTCTAAAATAATTCACTTGGGAACAGTAAACTCCCCTTGCTTTCTTATAGTACTCCAAAGGCCAAAGCTTTGGTTAGATAAGTACTAACGGTTTATTATTGCTAATGCTAATTAAAGAAAAAATGAAAGATTCAACACAATTTTTTAGTGAAAGCTTACCAAAATGAAGAGCTAAGGTCTTATTCTTACCCATTTTGGTTTTAAGCTCTACTTAAATACTGAAAGGAGATGAAATGTAATAAACTCACTGACCGCCCTAAGGACTGAGGCACCTAAAAGATTTCGTATTCCCATTTCAGCAAGTGTCAATAGCATCCCCTGAATGTGACTCTTGGTATATTTACCTGGCAAGTTTGTCAGTTATTCTGAAGTGCACTGATTTATGCACCAATAATAATGGGACTTTAGGAGCTGTGTGTGTTTTACTACTTGAGGCCATAGGTGTATAAGATAGCAAATGTTGGCTTTAGGGCTCCTGATGCCGGCTCACAAAGCCAAATCTATATGATGTAAAAGGCTGATTCTATATTATCTCATTCAACTGGCTCAAATTTGTTCAAAAATAGATGAAGGGTAAACTTTGTACCAACAGACTTTGTACCAGAGTAGGTATTGTTCATCTTCACCATTCCATCTTAATACCAGAGCTGATATCATTTGTTCTCCTGTCTTTGTAAAAAAAACCATAATGCCAAAATAAACTCTGGCATGTGTACTCTGGCTAATGTGACAGAAGTACAGCCATCTGATCACAGCCAAGTTGGATCACATTTGTTTCATACAGGAGTGATTTTCCTATTGATCACTAACAAACATAGTATTAGTGACAGCAGAACTGCAGTGTTGTTTGCCACATTTTAAGGACGGCTATATGAATAGTCTTCTATACTATCTCTTGACACAGCATCTTTTGTCCCAATCAGTATTGATATGAACAACTCTAAGGTGTGGAGAATTCCTCCCTGCGCCAACTGAAATACCCTCTCTTTCAAGACCGACTGCAGCTGTTAGTGTCCTCCACCCAAACGACCAAGGCATACATTCAACCTCAAACTGACAAAAGGAAATAGTTTCATACCTGACAAGGGGGTAGTTTTTCATTTCCCCCACCCAAATACCACATGGGAAATGTGTTAGGTGGGTAGAGCTAAAACACACCCCAAATAATCCCATGGTTGCTCTAGCAGCCAAAACATTCTACGGTGTGTTTACACCATGTCCTCCTGATGAACATGTCCTGGGTGAGGCTCTGTGTCTGGCTTTATTTTCCACATTCTGCAATTATCTGCGTGTCATTTTCACAGAATTATATGAAAACGCTTTCCAGTTTTTAAAGAGTGCTTTGGAAGGAACTGCTTTTACCTACAACAAAAGAACAGGTTTTTTTCTTAACAGCACTGAGGATAAGCCAAAATGCACTAATTTCTCCTCACTTGTAAAACATTTAACATATCTCTACCCACACCCTGTAATTTCAAGACTCCTAGGATTTATATTTTAAAAGCATAATTGAATCTTCTTGGCAAGGGCCCTATGACTTCCAGTCAAAATGGTTATAGAAGAAAAATTCTCTGTATTCATGTAAAAGAAATCCTGCCTAAATTAAAAGCAGTTGATATTAGCTCTTTTTCCTCTATAATAATATCTACCATTAAGATGACAGCTAAAATATAAGGTGCTCTTGCATTTCAAGGGACTATGAGAGGAAAAAGGGTTGGTGGGGCTATTTTAGTGATGCCAGGTTGAACTCATAATATACTTTGTCACAACAACTGTTTGCTCATCCACATATGGGAATGTATTTTTAATTTAGAATTCATTCAAGATCTCATGCCTTAACTTATCATATCATAATAACTCAATGCTTAATCTAGCACAGGAAAGAAAGTGCAAATGTTCATGTTGTGTGTGCTATACTGCAACAACAGTTTTCTTAAGATTTTGAAATAATTTAGATGATTGAATAAATTCATCTATATTATCTCATTGCTACTTTCAGGAAAAGTGGGTGTGGGAGTGTTGTTGAGGTTCAGCACTTCTTTCTGCTCTATATAAAAGGTATGTAAAAGTTCTGGAGTCCAAATCATATCAATGTAGAGGGCACTCAGCCTCCTATCAAATGCAGATACTCACACAGTGGCAGTGAAGAACAATAACCTAAAACCAAGTTTTAGCAAAATGGATTTGATGACAGCAGGACAGGGCAAACATCCCGAGGAACCATCAAACACCATAACCGGAGCTCAAAGGTATGTCTCTGCTTTCTGGACTATTAACCTTGTGTCTGTCTAAAGGGCTCCTAGAAATTCCCTGTACCTGTATTGCACCACCTATTTTCCTCCAGTTTCTGCCAGGCAGAAGGCTACACCCTAGTCCAGCATCCTTGGCCTCCAGTGCCATGGAGCTGGGGCAGCAGCAATCCTCTTTTCTCTTCAGAGCAGAGTCATGGGATTCTGCAGCCACTGCCTGGCTTAGCATTTGCTACTGCCCAAAGCGGCAAAAATGCATCCCCCTGCCCTCCTCAGCCGGTGAATGTCCTCTTGTAGTAACACCTAACCCATAGTAATCCCCATTTCATACTACACAAACAACAAATTGTTCTGATTTTGTTTGCAATCCAGTATTTTTTCTACATGTTTCGTTAGCTTACAAAGAGTAAAAAAAAGTGTAATGTTGACTGTAGTTCGTTTCCTGCTCAGTGCTGTTGCCCGTAGGCCAGAGACTGATTGCAGCTCTACAATACTAGATCAAAATTAAAGGCCAGCACTGAATTTCAATTATTCAAAGTAGTGTTGAAAAAATAGGCTCTCCCTGCTAGGACCTACGTTAACAATTATACAATTACATTGGTGCAAAGGTAGTTATCAAAGAAAAATGTGAGACTCATGAAGGGGACAAAATTTACTCAGTAGTTTACCCAAAGTTATGAAATTCTATTGCAAAGGAAATGAGAACGATCACTAATCTTGGTGTGTTCATAATAGTTCTCTTATATTAACAATCACTTACAGCAGGTAAATAAGAGACGGCCTTACAGGAGATAAGAAAAAAATGTTAAAGTTATGCTTATGAAAAGCCAAATGGAGCGCTGTGCTTGTCATTATGAACTTTTTTTTATGCTTTCCTCATCTGTGTAGTCTTGTCTGTAGTTGAACTCCAAGACCCTTAGGGCAGGGAAACTGTTAATTCATCAGAGAAAGAGCTCTCTTTGTTCTAGATCCTGTATAATGCTCAGCAAAAACAGCTTTAATCCCATTAACAGAAATAAAAACAAATAAAGGTATCATAGTAGTGTAGCATTGGAAGAGACTTCAAAGATCCAGTAGCCTATCTGCTTTGAAGAATTAAATGTGCCTAGGCTCTCCGTGACAGTCTGTCTAGCCCATTCCTAAAATAGACTTCTCTTTTCAGGAGAGAAATTGGGATTCTTTGGTTACTTTCTGAAGCCTGCCTCACTGCTTAGCTCTTCTTATATGTAGAAAGTGTTTCCAATATCCACATGGACAGGAGAAACAAGGGGAAATTTTAATTATGATAAAATGTCGGTTTGGTTTTTTGGTCAGGTACCTACATATGACCATGATATACATGCTGATAAGAGAAAGAGAGACCTAAATCTCAGCAGTATAGCTTGAGAGAAAAAACATTTTTTATCTGTACCATCAGAACACTTCTGCTGTCAGTGCCTAGTTTCGTATGTGGCTATCAAATATTGAGTTGCACAGAAAATGCTCTCAAGTAGCTCAGAAGTAAAAATCCATGAAACCTATGTTTGTCAGGAACACAGTGAAAAGTTATGAGTATTATATCTCCTATCCTTCCCCAAAGTTTCAATGCATAAAGTGCTCCCTTGTTTCCTGAGGACAACAATATCTGCGTGATTTTCAAAGTAAAGACAACCTTTTATTTTGCTAATAAGAATAGTGTGTCCTAGTCCATCATTTCATGGCTGCTAACATCTACCCTTGAAATTGTAACATGAAAGAGTATCGCAATGTAAAAGTTTCATTATGGTGGGTTTTTTTTCATTTTTTTTTTTATATGCATATATATTGGAAAACATTCTGTGAAATAATCTATTTTGGAATAATACTTTGCTTTTTTTCCTTGGAGTTCATGGAACAGAAACATATATGTCCTACTTTTACAGTTTGGAGGATATTCTGTGTAAATTCAGGTTAGCAATACCCAACATTGTGTGTTGACAGACAGGAAAACTATGTCTATGCTGCAATCAGGACATAGGTTTGGTGCACATACAGACATAACTGGGCTAGCTCTAATCTTCTGATCGTCTGCTTTGTTCCTCTACTGATGGCAGAAAACCCACCAGAAAGCTGGTTTTGCTGTGAGCAAAGTATGCTTGCATATAAACCTGAATACTCACTTGGCAGCTGTATCCTACGGTATGCAGTTTTAGATTAAAACTAGCTTGGTATGTGCTACATGTGTTACAATCACACTTCAATCTGAAGCCTCCATATATCCTAAATTGAAGCAGCAATGCATACTTCACGCTCAGAAATGGTCTTCCAGCTCTGGCCATCTGTGGGGCAGATGTTCAACACTTTTCTCACAGCTATAGCAAAAACGGTTTCAGACCAACCTTCCTGTTGTGCTTCTTCGCATCAACCCATTTCCAGATCTTGCTGCTGGCAGCAGTCATATTGCATGTTTGGTTTAATAGCTTTGCACCCCTGATTTAATCCATCCCTTATGTGTGCACACATTCCCCCAGGCTCTCTTGGCAAAGTCCCTGAGGTGCACACCAGTGAACAGGGAGGAAGATGACAACTGTGGCACTGAAATGAAAGTGCACCTACCGAAATGAGAAAGTGATGCAAACTATGAGAACGCGTGGTAAACTTGGGCACAGGAGCTATCAGAGCAGGAATCCTGGACTGTCAACATATTTTAGGAGCATGTGGGTAGATTTTATCAAAAACAACCCCACAGTCCCTTCACCACTATGACAACACAAACACACACCCTATTGCACCGATAATCGAGAAATGACTACATGTTAATTGCAAGTAAAAAATAAGGGTCTTTAGTGCACTTTGCTGTGTGCTTTTGCTTAACCACTTTCTTCCCCAAAAATCTACTATTTTATAATATGATGGAAGTGCTTTAGAGAAGAAAACACAACAGGGTGCTCTACCATCATATAAAATATGAGCTTTAAATAAAAACCTTTTTTGTCTTTTTTCACAACCTCATCAAAAAAAGTCATCCAGTCCTCCACACAGCTGCCAGACTTTGCTTTGACACGATGCAGCTGAATGGAGATGACTCGCCACACAAACCTGTGGCCCTTCCAGCAAGCAATACTTGCCACACAGCGCCCAGTGACAGCACAGACTAAAAAGGAGAGGAGGGCATGGGTGGGATGAAGCCGGAGACTCTCAGTGTGTTACCATTTAACAGCAGAAAATGTGCTGCTTTTTTCTGATAACATTTGAATCAAAGCACTGCACATCATTGCCCTACAAACTACCCTGCTGCTCTCTCTGTGGCTGTAAAAGGAAATGGGAATCCATGGAGAAGGGGTCTAATTTATCTCGCCACGGTTAAGGGCATTTCACCTGACACATGTCCTCAGATCTTTTGATGAAAGTAAGTATAAAAGTGAAATATATGGTAATATATGATAACAAGTGCTTGTTTTCCTGCTCAGTATAGTGCAGCTCTAGTCTGGGAATATTGGGTGCCATTTTCATATAAATATCTTGTTGCTTTGTGGCTGCTAATAATAGTAATAATAAAAAAAATGCTTGTTGTTAATAATAATAAAACTATTTAAGAGTTTGCAGTTTGTTTTGTGAAGAAATAATACTTAATGAAAAAGAAATGTCTTTATGGTAATCTTTTGCTAACCTGACTTGTAGATTTTGTTATCTGAAATACACTTTTCATCCCAGTTTGAATAAATAATATTTTTTTTCATTTATAATACCATGAAGGACAAGTCTAGTAACTGTAGATACGCTAAATTAGAGTAGTTACTGATATTGCACAGATATCCATTACAGCCCAGCTAGCATTAACATGTTGTATCCTGTTTGATGAGAACTCAGCACAGTGGTATTTGCTAATGTTATTACTTCTACGTTCAAAAGAAAGTGAAATGGGTCAAGATTCAGGAACTGTAACCATAGTAATGGGTAGCAGGATTCCAGCATTTAAAGGAGAACTGTTAAATTCTGAAGGAGATTAAAAATGGGAAAGTAAGTAAAGGACCATAGCCTGCCACTAATGCCAAAGGGCCCAGACCTGCTCCTGGTGAAATTATCTAAGCTCCTGTCAACTTATTGGAAAGAAGAGCAGAGCTTAGTCTAGCAATTAGTCACCTTTCCTCGTGAATTAAAATTGCTGGAAAGGATGCTTCTGCACTTGGCGATCCAAGGAGTCCCAGCCAGGACGTGAAGCTCCATTCCCCAGTTCTGGTCTTCCCATATGCCAGAACAGAAGGATGTGCGCTCCATTTTAAACAGTTAAAGACAGCCTTTGCCAAATGCAATAAAGCTGTTTGTAGATTGAAACTTTGAGAATTTTAGCATTTATTTTTTCTCTTTTACCAATAAGCAAATATTGCACAACTCTTGAAGAAAAGCCATGTTCCAGATTTTCCAAGAATTTTAAGAATCTCATAGTTAAACTGTATTTTATTCCCATCATATCAGTTTCCAGGTAATGAAAGTATATGATCTCACACCACACTACATGAGATTCAAATTCTGTCCTCACACCGATGCAGTACTCGTAACTTCAGTAATGTTATATGAATACACATCAGAGCAGAGTTTGATCTAAGATGCTAAGATTTCAGTCCCCTCCCCTTTGACACTTAGTAGAATCTAAATTTTAGACAGACAGACAGTCAGTCTCGATTTTTTCTGGTCTCTATGATTATTTTTACCTCTTAGATTGTTTATTTACTTATTAATTAAATTGATTTTTTTTTTTTTTGTAATATTCCTTAGAAACTAACAGATAAGATTTTTTTTTTAACTTGAACAATGGTGCTGGTGTTCTCCAATCTTATTTTCAGCATACTTTCTTACCTTCCCTTTCAGCTTCTTATGCTTCACCAATTACTAAGGGTACAACATCTTTCAGCGAATTTTCTGCATCAGAAAGTTAGAGAGTTAGTCAAAATTATTCATCTAAACTCTCCCTATCAGTGGAGAGAGGCAGTGAGGGCAATTGACCTGTCTTTCCTCACTGAATACAGGAGGAGTCTAGACAAAGAGCTTAAAATAGGCAGCCAACTTTTAAATAGATAACGCTGGATGAGATAACAAATAATGAAAATAAATGTTGCTAGCCTCCCAGGATGTTGCAGATGTCAACTGAGGCACAAAAGTGTTTTGAGAATGCTGAAATATTTGGATAATACTGCTTGGCTGTTTCTATGTCTTCTGGCTCTTATAAATACGTGTCCCATTTTAAAGTTAATTCACTTTTGTTAGAAATGAAGTATAACTATGTGGTGGTTACCTTCCACTTGCTCTCTTGCTTATAGGCAAAACCCCATAAACAGGAAATTTGATGATAAAATTCAGGCTTCTGCCAGAAATATTAGGTTTCTAGTCTTCCAAGGGAAACTATGGTGTTGGAGTACTGATGGTCTGCCCATCTCTGCCTTACCTTAATGTCTTCAAACTCTCTTTTGCTGGATTCATTCTTAAGCATCCCCCTGGCTGGCCTCTGGGTACATGATTACTTTTCTCAGAGAAGCATTAAAATTACTTTTACTGTTCTGTGCCCATGCTTGTAGCTCCATGAGCCCCCTCTGCATGATCGTGTGGCTGCCCAAGCCTGGCACGATCCCATCTGGCCCTGAGGTGCTTCAGAGTCTCATCACCTCTCTGGAAAATTCTCTGTCTCATGTGCAGTCTCCAAAAATCAATAATATCCACATCTGTAGGGCTCCCTGCATGCCCATTACACCCTCTTCCCCATTCGGTTTCTCCCCCAATGTTGCAGGAGAAGAACGTGATCTTCCGGAAGCATAAGGAACCAAAGGGGAACTGTTCAGAAGAGAAGGAAATTATGCTTCTGCAGAGAAAGACAAGGCTTACTGGTCTTAAATCTTCCCACAGCTGAAGTGAGAAAGCTGATGTTTTATGATATGACAAAACAATGTGATCAACCAGATGTGATATGGGGCTGCTGCTTGGTGAGGTACTTTATATGCCAAATGTGTTTGCTCACTCAGTAGGATAAAACGTAATGTTCGGATGTTCTTTCAAAGCTTCATCTACTACTAAAATTTACCTCGCTCTGTAACCCCTTGTAGTCAATCAGCAATCAGCTTGTGTGCAGGAGGTAAAACTGAAATAAGAAAGCAGACAATCAGATCCAGTATGCGCTTGGATGCACACACATGATGGCAAGCCTTGCAGAAACATGTAGTCAGACGTTTGCTTTTCAGAAGGACATAGAGAGATAGCTATAAAATATTATTTTGGATTTCCTTAGAGCTCCCCTTTGTAAATCAAGATTGATTGAAATAAACTGTCAACTGCAATTTGTTAATTTTCTATGATTTACTCCCTATGTCTGAATGTGAAAACCTGACAGAAAAAAAATGCTTTATAAAACATTAGTGATGTTTATCACCATTAGTGTGCTAGAAATGGAATTTTTTTAGTACTTAATCCTCCTGAATATTTGTGATGAGCAGCCAGGAAAATGACTGCCACATGCCATACAGTAATGAGAACAGTAAATCAATTACTAATAAACTGTTAGCCTGTTTGAAGCTCACAGTATTTTCTAAAGGGGAAAAAGGTTCTTTATAATCGTTACCATACCGGAGTTAAAAAAGAAGTCACCATTTGAAACTGCATTTACTGATTCTACAAAGAGGACTGCATTTAAAATAGCTGTAACAATTTGTACAATGTTTAGTATCGCAAAAGACTCCTGTCATAGGATGAATATTTCTCTTTAATGTAAATGCACTATAGAACACAACACTGCTTGAAAATAACATCACCTCTTTAAGAGGAAATGAAAAGGACTATATCTGCCTGAAACTACCAAATTCAAATTTGAATCATGCAAACTGAGATTTGAGCAGAAATCGTGATTGAAGAACAAAACAAATGGAGATGTGTTCATTAAAAGGGTTAAGAGACTTTAGAGAGAATGCAAGTGTGTACTGAGACCATCAAGAGACTGAGAGTGGGAATGGAATGATATCACCGTTGTAAGCAGCACTATCAGCGCCAGGGTGTATAATGCACTAATATGGGTTTCTGATGATATGAGCCTCAGCAAACCCGCAATACAATATGTAGTAACATGGAATACAGTCTTAGAAACTGTTTCCACATGAGTTAGAAAGTGCTCAGGCCTTTTCTTTAATCAGATAAAGAATGTCGTGATAACATTTAGCCAATACCTAATGTCATGAAATATCACCTTAAATACTTGTCAATATTTTTTTTCAGAAAGGGTC
The DNA here is from genome assembly GCF_000690835.1 of Fulmarus glacialis. Lineage (NCBI taxonomy): Eukaryota > Metazoa > Chordata > Aves > Procellariiformes > Procellariidae > Fulmarus > Fulmarus glacialis. The sequence goes on from NW_009221932.1 coordinate 47,179, forward strand.
TGGATCTTACTAGTGACACATTTGTCAGGAATGTCAGTTTGAATCTTTCCTATGACCCCAACACAGAGATATTCAGATTTACTAACAGACTCCTGGGAATAACTATGAAAATAACTGTTACCCTCTCGAGAAGAACAAGGAGAAAGAGCATGCCCTACACTTATTTTGAAATTACAGATCTGCAACTGTCTGTACTGGCAGCTTCAACTTAAAATTGGAAAAGGTGGCACTAGATTTGAAGAATATCTGTCCCACTTATATCTGGCTCAGAATTAGCCCTGAGATGAGCTGTACAGTAGGACAGCAGTAGCAGAAGGTCAAGCAAAACAGGAGGGGGGAATTTTACTGGAATTTAGGATTCCATACTAATGAGTTTGGAGAATTTGCAGGCAGAGATACTCTCTGCAAAGGAAGCCATATAGACGCAGAGCATAGCCATCAATTTAGATTTATTTTTGTATTTCCTGCTGGCTGGTTATTAGAGTTCCTAATTCATTTTTCCCATGTTTTCAGTGAAGAGTGAACTTACCAGAATGAATGATAAAATCCCCATCTTGAAAAGCCCTTTTCCTCTGGATTCACGGAGTATGCTGCAGTGCCAAATGTTTATTAGATGTTTAGGGTGGGGTAGGGGTTTTTTAAATTATTTTTTTAATATAATTAGATGCAAGGTTGCTAACAGAAGGCTCTCTTCTCAATGGTAGCAAAATACAGTAACAGTTCAACAACAATTCCACTCTAAAGGTTCTGTTTTGCCTTTTTTCCTGATTAACCATTTTCACTGCAGTCTGCGTGATTCAGTGGGTGTATGATTTTGAGGATTTATGTATCATTTCAGCCAAAAAATCTGTGAATCCCCTTTCAAAAATAATGGTGGACAGAATACGGCATCTGACCTACACAACAAAAGTTCTGCTCATCTTTTCTTTGATAAATTCCAGTTCCCTATTTTTTGGAGGAGAAATTTGAAATAGGATGGAAAAGAAGCTTTTTGTAAGACATGTGTCCTTTGTTGTTCCCGCTAAAATCCATCAGAAACACGCCACGCCACGTCATAGGTGATAAGTCAGTCTTTGAGAAAAGTCAAGGCACTCTCCAAAAAACAGGGCAGCTGCCTTTCCTGTGCCTTCAGCACTCTCCCCTGCTGGAGGCAAACGCTGGGAGAGAGGAAACCGCTGCATGGGAAGGGATGAGCACGTTAGGGACAGAGAGAGGGACGGGAGACAAGCACGTTAGGAATGAGGACCAGGGGGGAGGCTAGAGCTGGAGTTTTACACAAAACCACAACAGCAAATCTATTGATCACAATTAACCACCTACAGGGGTTAAGTGTGCAGGTCAAAATCTTATTTTTAATCGAAAAAGCCCTTCCAAGCACCCATGAAGAAGCTGCTGCAATCCCACAGTGAGCAAGGACCAGGGGGTGCAGCCGCACTCACAGCACACCTTCCCTCCCCGTGTCACGCAACCAGGGGTGCGCACACCACCCTCGGCTGTGACCAGTGCTCCCTGTCACCCCCCAAATAATCCCAAACTTGAAACACTGATGCTGATAGAAAAAGCTTTCCTGTAATAATTTATGTTTAAGTTAGGTATGGAGTTGCTACACAGAAGGTGAGATAGAGAACTTCTCTATCATACTCTTATCCTTTTCCTATTTTTACTGAGACAGAAGAAAAGTTAACGGTGGTGGTAACGGTGATGTTTTTGTTGTTTGTTTGATGTGGTCACTGCTTCCTAGGAACGGATCTGAGAGCATAACATTCACTTTACACAGGCCAATGAACTCACTCACCACATTTACAATAAGTTCTTAGGGGGCTGAAGATGAAATACCAGAAACATCTCCCTCTGTGGCTTGCATATACTGAAATTTAAATGGATGCTGATTTGTGCTGACCTTCCTATTTACTTTCCAAGGCTGTAATGACTAATACTTCCGTAGAAGTATAATCTCTGACTATACTAAAGGCTTCCACTTTCCCCAACAATAAAATTTAAGGATTCGTTTAAATTAGCAACCTCCTCTGCCCTTGTCATTTTCATACATAAGGATGTTGTGAAATAAACATTACAGAAAAATAATTTCAATATCGGTTATTCTCGTTTGATTTTTCCTTCTAAACCAGACATCTATAGCTGTTGATGGACTGTAACTTTTCATTTGTAGTAAATGAACAAGCAAGCAATATAAAGTGGTTTTTACTGGCAAATTTAGATTTCATCCTAGCAGGCCACAAAATTGTAAATTGAATCCCCATGCTCAGCAACTGAAGCTTAACACCTTGGAAATGATTTTTGGATTTGTGTTGTTGGGTTTTTTTCTTTTTCTCAGAAGAAACAGAGGATCATCTGGAAAATATTTCACCCTTTGATCAAATACACATCAATTTTAGACTTACCTTAACAGCTTTAAGGGTGGAATTCCTTATTTCCAGCCTTCCCTCTGTTATCAGGACAACATAGAGGGTTCTGTTTACCAGCAGTCAAATGATTTGCAGATGACAGTCAAAAAGGAATTTGTAAAGTCTCTGTTCCAAGGAAAGCCATGATCCACTTAGCTTAAAAAAATCTCCAGACTGCCATTTCCAATATTTTCAAGAATGCCTAAAAATCTAAAGCTCCACACTAAAGCTTTTTTTTCCTTCTCTCCTTTTCTTCCACCATAGGTTCAAAATATTCCTATCGCTTGATTCTATTGTAAATATGAATTCACATTTCATACACAGGACCAGAGCTCTTTGTGATTTAAGGGTATTTTTTTTCATTTCTTGTTTAGAGAAAACTTTTTTCTTCCTTTTAAACTACTCTAAAAGAACATAGCAAGGTGTTGGCCTCTGTAATACTCTTCCTTGTGTGTGTGTTTTTATGGCCTGCTCTTGCAAACCTTGCTTGCTTTGGATAATCTTCACTTACGTCGTATTTAAACTGAAGTGAATGGAATTTCTTACATAAGACAGTAATTGACATGAGCAGTGGATGGTACAGCCAGGCTCTTTGGAGGTATTGCAGGATGTGATTTTTCCTTTGCAACAATGGCACACTTCAAAAGAAAGTGCAAGAAAGGAAATCTCCTTTGAGCACCAGCCCTTTTGAAGCCACGCACTGAAGTCTCAAGTCCTAAATCAGTACACGCACCTTTCATGCAGAGCATAGACCAATTTTTGCCATCCTAAAACTTTGCATTCATTTGTCAATCTTTAGTGAAAATTGTATTTGTGAATACAGGTTTCTTCTGAATTTTATTTGTCAGCATTCATTTGCAAAAGAAACTGACACAGGTTATTAGTTAGTGTGAAGTGGTATAACTCCATATATGTCAAAAGACTACAGGTATCTGATGTTATACCCACAAAATCTCAACCAGTGTATTGAAAGAGTATTGGTCTGTGCAGCCTGCAAATTTCAGCATGAAGTACAGTAACAATATCCAGACGTGCCCGTTTATAGGTATATATGCGAAAATTCACATGAAAAGTGGACAGGACACAGGATCTTTTCAGTATTATGTGTCCTTGAGAAGTATTAAACACAAAGAAGTGTGAAGCTGTAAGGAAGTTTCTTAAGCTACTGGTCATAGTAGAGACTGAACATCATTGTTGCCCCAAAACTCTAAAGAGCCCAGAGACTCATGTTTCTACAAACTTCACCTATCTCCAGGAAAAAGATTAAAAAAGAAGGGGGCATTATTTCTTTCTCTTCATGTCTTGTATGTTGACCCGAGGAATCAAGGAGGCATCGCTGATTTTGTTGGCCAAGAACTCCATAAAACCCCCTGAAAGACAACTACCATACACACCTAACTAAGGAAGCATCCTTAGAAAAGGTGACAATCCTTCACATCCCCCTCTTCCTGCCCATTAGCACCAGTATCATTTGTCACTTATATTTCAAAACAAAAAAAGGTTGCTCTGTTTTTCCCTGTGGATAAACATGTGGATTTTATACATAGACTTGTCTCAGAAATCAAGTTTTCAGTGTGTGCCAGAAACCTGGAGAGATGACCTAGGGCTTGCCCTAGGAGTACCCTTTCCAGAGGTGTTTGTTTCTAACTTGCATGGCCAACGAGGTGCAGTAGGAAGTGTGGCACCCAGCCAAATAGATATGAGACAGCTTCCAGCAGAGGATGGATGCTGTGTGAAGTAAACCTGCTTGTCTTCATGAGCCTCCAGGGCAAGAGAACTCCAGGCTCTGATTGTATAAGTTTTCATTGACACAACAACTCAGCAGTCCTTATATATGTGCTGAAGTCTGCCAGGTCACCTTGGAGAGTCATCCAGCCCTTTCTGTGCTGCATAAGTAAGAAGCTGAACAACCAAGACTCCATCCTTTCATTTTATTCGTATGACTGTGTGAATCAGTCCACAAGGATCAGAAAATGTTTAGAACCAGAAAAAAAATCTAGGCGAGGACTTTGATTGCCACAGTAGTTTGCAAATCATGACAGGCTAACACAAGAGAACCCATAACCTTACGAAATGCAAGTGTTCCAGGACAGCTAAATGGAAGACTTCACTTGCACAATTTGAGAAAAGTTCAGCTCTGAAGTATGACAGGAAAACTCTTGCTCAATACCGTTGTTTTCATTTTAACTCAAACTGAATAAACAGATCCAAAGGAGTCTGGCTTTAGGACACATTTCCTGCATACGTACTCAGGTGATGTATGTAGTTCTGTAATGAAATGAAACCTGGCCAACTACTTCAGAGTACAGCATTCATTGTTCTGATACCTAAAGAAAAAAGATTCCCAAAGCTATGCCTTATGAAGATGTATTTCACTCTCTTCTTACAGGTAAGAAGGTTCTCTGTACAGCATTAACTCCCAGACCTGAGTATTGTCTTCAAAGGTGTAGCAATATGGAGTCATTACGCTATGACAACAGAACGGACCAGATAATATCACAAGACTACTCAATGTTGTACATTCTTGAAAAATTATGCTATCTCTAAGCATAAAAAGAGGTCTTTGTTTTTCTGGTAAAAGAAGCCTTTTCTTAACATTTTGTCCTACACCTTACTCAAGGAAAAAATTATATACTCTTCTTCTAGGTCATAGTTCTTTTATACAGGACAGTCCTTAGGTTTTGATATAAAAATTTTCCCAGCTTTCCATAATGTCTGTTATCCTTTGAATTTCCAACTGAAATGCCAATGGAGATAAATTCAGGATACCATGGGAATTAACAGAGTCAGGCAAAGAGATATTGACTAGTAGGCATAACACTGTAATCAGAGGACATTTTACTTGTGCTTCTCTTTCTACATCACAAAACACTTTTCAAGTGGGAAATGTTATTCTCAGGGAATTTTTTTTAGCATAATCTACAGAAACTTTGATTAAATATACCAGTATTTTACTAATTCTCATTTAAATATTCTGAATATGATGTGTAACAGCTAAACCATCTCTATATTTGAATGCAAATCTTTCTCATTGAAACACTTTGCACCAAACACTGTTTTGTCAGAATTCCTAAATGTTAAATTACTGTCAACTTTACAACTTGTGCTTTAATTGCAATAATTAAAGGTAGCTTAGTTTCATTTCAGAGCTTGTCAACAGGAGCATGGAAATCAGAGGTAAACAGAAACCCAGATATAGTACAAGATGGCATGATGGAAGATTTCTTTGAATTTGGTAGCTGCATCTCAGTCCTTCATGCTCTGAATCTGCTCTCTTTTGGATTGAGTTACAAATGTATGAGTTATGCCCATAATATGTGCTTTTGTAAGCCAGTCAGAAAAAAAACATTCTGCAGAATATCTGGTAGTATATGCAGAACCTAGTGAAAAATAGATGAAATCTGAATTATCACCTTAAAGGGAAACTTTTATTCCAGATAATTATTTAAAAAAAAAAAAAAAAAAAAAAAAAAGAAATTATTATTAAAGAGGATGGGGCTAGGAGTGGTGGGAGGGGACTTTTTCTTTTACTAAAAATAAAAACATGCTTGGATTAGTTTAGGGCTCAATCCTGCAAGTTGCCAAGCTTTCTGGTCCCAATTCAGTAAATTACTTAAGTATGTGCTTAAGTTTTAAGCACATCATCAATTCCAAAGAAATAGTCTGACTCACACATGCCTAGTACATGTCTGGACTAGAGCCAGGGATCTTAGCACTAACCAGTATTAAGACCTTCATTTCCTAACTGAACTAATAGTAAGAGGTAGCTTGCACAGAGAATAAAGCCTCCCGCAAACCTCCACGTTGGCCGTGCAAGCTGGGAATCACAGCTGGATCCACTGTAACCCACATGCCCCACAACGTGACGTGACCGTCCCTACCGTGGTACAAAGCTGGCCACAATGTTCCTGCCCTTCTCCCTGTCAAGGGTGAATCATATTCAGTGTTGTCGAAATTCCTAGTTATCCAAACAAGCAATAATAGAAGCATTTGAACAGAAGAGAGTTTTGAGTCATGTAGGTGGTTTTCTTGTGTGGGAAACTACCCGCTTTGTATCTATGTGATTAGGAAAGTCAGCTTCATTTGCCTCTGGCTGTCTGAGGCAAGCAACAAAAAGCACATTCATTCTCCTATTCCTTCCTCCTCTCAGCAACACAGAAAGAGGGAAAACATTATTAATGCCTATGTCATAGTCAGGTTAAGAGAACACGTTCTCTGTCAGTAAGGCATCACTTCTACCAATGGGAACTTTTTCCAGCATTTTATATTGCCCACCCCGAACTCACCTCCAGCTAGACAAAGAAAGTGCTATATGAATACATGCTGACCAGTGCACAAAGCATTATGCTGGGGTACCAGCAGTATTGTTACGGTGGTGTTCAGCAATACACCAAACACTAACTGGAAGTGGTGCCTGCCCAGAACTGACTAGATCTGACTAGAAGAGGCAACTGCTGGAAAGAGATGCAGAAGATAGATAGTGCAATAAAACAGTACAGTTCTCCATGTGTGGCCTTGTGGTCTCTGGCAAACTCTGATAGAAATCTTAAAACAGAATAGTTTTCATGGAAGACCTGAAAAGACCAAATCAGCTTTGGAGAGCTTTATAAAGCAAGCATGAGGAGCAGCATGGGCACTAGTCCAAAAAGGTTTCTCTGAAAAACTAAGAAACAGACAAAAGACCTGGGTACCACAGACAGAGAAAAGACAGCAGACAGTAGCTTCTCACAGCAGCATGAAAATGATGTGACTGAGAAAAAAAGCCCAGGATGAGGCTTTAGTTGAGGCAGATCTGGAGTGCAACATCGGATCTGGAACCTATCAAGAAACACGGAGGAAGAATGAGGAGAGCAATCCCTCAGACATGTTGAAAGCCCAGGGAGGACATGATTTCAAAAACAGCAGGCTGTGAACATGGTTGTGTTGAAGATGGCTGATGAGCCAAAACCCCGGTCAGAGGCATGTTGGCTGAGCAGGAGGGGAGCAGAGGGAGAGGACTCGTCTGGGAGAGAGGAGCTCTGCAGCCCAACATGAGCGGTACCTGCCATGAGGCCAGGGATGGCGGGGACACGCTTTTCCTTGCCAGGGTGGGAGACAAGCTGTGCACGGGAAGCATTAGTATGTAAAAAAATATATTCCCATGAGCAGATGGATGCGCTGGATATTAGGAGCTAGAATTTAAACCTTTCCCAGCCCTGCTCAGCTTTGACACCATGCTGACAACTGCACTTTCCGAGTTGAAACAGGTATTTCAGGGGAACTTTGCCTAGCACCCAAGAGATTTTATTAAAATCAATATGACAAACTGTGACATCTTTCCAGAAGAGAGCTTAACGACAGGTTTGCATCGGTTTTGCTAGCAGCCTTCGGGCTGCATTTTCAATCTAAGTATACAACACGATGTCTGTTGAAAGTGCTAAGCTGAAACTGGTGACATCAGCAGTGACAAAGGATGAGAATTGCTTTCATGCTGCTCTCAGCAGCCTTAATAGAAAAATGATTAATCATAAGTGCAAGAAAAAGCTGTCATAATGCCTCAGCTGTTTTACCATTAAATTATATTGTCTATGTTACTTATTAGTTCTGGATGGACTTTTGTATTTTTAATATAAACAAAGAGTAGGTAATTATAAGTGACATTTGCATATATGCTCCCAAAGTGTGGATAAAACCTTTCAACACACTAAAATATATTTGTTACTGTACGTACTTAGCTCCTGTCGTGTAACAAGAGGTAAATTTATAGAGAAAGATGAAAAAGGAAATAATCTGTGGTACCTCTGGTCACCTCTTTATTGGCATTTTAGATAAGAGATAAATAGCCCAAGGCAATCTATTTATACTGTCATGTAAATAAACAATCTGCCTGTATTAGTGCATAAGTAGATCTATAGGTTATTATGTCATCACCGACAGACACAGGCAGTTGTGAAAATTTCAGAGAAACTAGCAGAAAGCTGAAGGGCAGAAACACTATAAACTTTCATTTCTAAGCAAACATCTATGCAGAGCAGGAATGAATGTTCACAAATGGTTTTTGGTGGTCAAATCTGAACAGAATGGTCTGCAGATTAAATGGTCATGAAAATAGAAATGTTCTCAGAAATAAGGTAACATTTACATCAAGAAAAGTCAGCATTGAAAAAATAAGCACTGAAGAAAAAAATGTTTGTTTGGGTTGCACAGATGTACAGGCAGGTACCCACTTGGCATCCATAAGAAGTAGGTAAAGAAATGTCTCTAAAGGTCTGGCCTATTCAACACCAACCTCAGTGAGGATCCCTTGAAGACAGCAGCTGAAATTGTGTGTTTTAAAGTTTTTACATTTCAAAAACTAGAATATTTATGTCTCTAAACAGAAAGCTCCCTTTTCCTTCCTTCCTTCCTTCCTTCCTTCCTTCTTTCTTTCTTTCTTTCTTTTTTTAAGAATTTTAGCTTCAGCAGGGTGAAAATAGAGATTTGGAAATCATTCCTGAAAAACACGTGTTCTTTAAACTGTTTTTAAGGTTTTCCTTGTTTGACTTTAAACTATTTTTGTGTGTGTTTTCCCTAGCAGAGAATAGTCCATCACCTTCCCCTTTGCAGTTAAATTTTACATTCTTGAGGATTGTCTAGACTGAAAACTATTGATTTCTTCAGTGTTTCCTCCAAAAAAAGTCATGTTTTCTAGATCTTTGATAATTCC
>NW_009221932.1:56323-56762 GCF_000690835.1 Fulmarus glacialis
TTGAACATCTATTCATGCTCTTATTTCTCAGCATTTTTAGTAGCTTTTTCTGAAGTAGTCTCTTACTTTTGAAAAACTATTTAGTAGCGAAAAAATGATGAGGAAAAACACAATGTTAAGTATTTAACAAGTAAGAAGCACTCTGTGTCTACCTTAGAGCTTTTAGAAGAAAACTTATTCAGTACATACAGAGAAAATAACTGTGAAAAAAAAATCATACATTTCACATCACAATATGTACATTTACGTGGTTACAATCACCATGACAGTCCCTCACAACTTTTAATACATCTTGCAGCCCCTTGTGAGAGAGGGAAGTACTATTATTGCCTTGCTACCATCAGGGACACATCAACAATTACATATATCTCAACACACTCATCAACAATTATAGATACACATCAACACACAATTATATGTATTTATTTTTATATATTTA
>NW_009221933.1:0-244 GCF_000690835.1 Fulmarus glacialis
CTGGAAAAGGGGAGGAAAACCAAAAAAAAGGAGGTCAAGGCTGTGGCGAGGAGGTGGCGGTGGGTACCAGGACACATCCGTCCCCGGTGCAATGTCTGGCCAGGGGACAGCCCTACCTTGTCACCGGGAGCACCAGCAGGGCCGGGGGGGCCGATGGGGCCGGTCAGACCTCGGAGACCGTCTTTGACAGGAGCGCCGTCAGCACCTTTGGGACCGGGGTAGCCCTGGGAGAGGAAGATGATGA
>NW_009221933.1:438-658 GCF_000690835.1 Fulmarus glacialis
GCCCTGAGCATCCCCTCCCCAGGGGGCTGCTGCCCACCGGCCTTGGCTTAGGGCAGCACATCCAGCCCTGAGGGGACGATGGAGTGAGGACAGGGATGGCCGGGAGGAGAGGATCAAGGGGGGGACATCAGGATTTTTGGGGGACACGTACTCTGTCACCCTTGGCGCCTGGCAGGCCGGCAGCACCACGCTCTCCGGGCATACCCTGCAGACCGGGGGG
>NW_009221934.1:0-7354 GCF_000690835.1 Fulmarus glacialis
GGCTTAGCTGATTTCTGGGCTCGCGCGTGACGCCGCCGTGGTCTCGCGTGGGCGTCTGTGTAGCAAGGGCCGTGGGCTGTCTGCGGGGCTCGGGGAGCCCGGCCTCTGCGCGTGGAGTCCGTCACGGGTGCGTGTGCTGACCCGCTGTGTCAGAGGGGCGCAGGGATCTCGGTAGCCCCCCGTGCTCTTCTCCACAACACACCGAAATGCCGCCTCCTGCTGCGAAAAATGAAAAAAGTTCCAGTTTAAGGTACTCGTCCCACTCCCACGAGCACAGAATAGTATTTATTCAAGCCACACAGAACTTGGAAGCTGGCACCGTCAGGCCTGTGGGCCGTTCGGCGCTGGGGAGGCTCGTCCGTGGGTACAGGCAGGGTCTGGCAGGAAGGCAAGCTCAGCGCTGCTGGCCTGCAGCGCCTGGAGCTGCGGTGTGGGACTCCCATTCCAACCTGTCTCTTTGGCGTGGGGATTGCCTGATAGTTTTGCAGCAAAACTGTGGGCCTGGTTGTTGATTTGTGCTTCTGGCTCTGCTGCAGAAGAGAAGCAGTGATGGAGAGGAAGAGATGCCTCTCAAGTCTAACATGTCCTTCTGAGATGCGTTCATGTCTGTCCATATCCCCTCCATGATATATCACGTGCATCAGTTTACAACCCTCCTCATCTTGTTCTTTGCAGGCTGACACAGGTGAGATGGAGTCGCTACAACCCCAATTTCTTAGAGCCAGAAGTGAACAAGGAATTGTATCAGAAACCTTGGGAGGAGCTGTCTGAGGAGGAAAAGGAAAAACTGGAGCTTAAGGCTGTTCAGCCCATAAAAGCTGCTCCTCCCACTGTCTCCAGCTCTGTGTTCAGTGACCCTATGATCAGGTCAGAAAAAGCATCATCTCCTCCTCTGTTACAGCTAGGTCCCATGGAGCCAAAATGCTTGAGAGCTGTGCTGTCCTCCTCAGCCTTCACTTGCTGTGCTGCCTGTTGCCTTCTGTTACAGCACAGTCCCTTTATTTGGGTTAATCTTTTCCCACAAAGCCAGTCCATTGACTAACAGTAATTAGAGATAATTACAGCAGATCTAGTAGCACCCAGACTTAGCCATGGGAATAACACAAGGCGGGGGGCTTATTTCTGTGGATAATAAAATCAGAATTTAAATCAGATTGCATCTGGCTTTGTGTTTACAGTAAATTCACCAATATGATGATGAAGGATGGAAATAAAGTGCTGGCCAGAAGCCTCATGGCTCAGGTGAGAACTCATGTTTCTTCTCACTCTTATGTTAAAACAATACAAAATGGAAGGCTGGGACGTCAAGCCCACCGGAATTAGGAATTACCAGAACTCAGGTCATCGCTGCGGTCCTAATGCAGTTCCCTCTGCACACACAATACTCCTACCATTATTTACCTGATCAGACGTACATTTTGTACAAGCCCCAACCTCATTCAGTTCACAGACCAGGTGGTGATAGCTTAATGGAGAACGTTCTCTTTCCACTCTTCAGTGTCTCTTGGACCTTATGTAGAATCATAGAATCATTTAGGTTGGAAAAGACCCTTAAGATCATCGAGTCCAACTGTTAACCTAACACTAGCAAGTCCACCACTAAACCATAAACTCAGAATATACCCTTAAAAGCATAATTTTCTCAAAAGATCTTCCTTCCAGCTCTCTTTCATGCCTTATCTTCTGTATAACTTGCCAATGAAGTCCCACAAATGTGTCACCTATATGACACAGCTTTGACCCCTGCTCTGACATACAGGAACTATTAGTGGGTGGTACCATCTGGCATGTTCCAGCTGTTGAAGCAGGGACACATGTTGCCCAGATGTTCCCCAAGTAACTGCTGATGCCTTGTCACAGAAAAACATGCAGGCTCTGGGCTCTTGAGTCCAGGCTTTGGAGGGGAGGGTGCATAGTGCACACAGACCTGTATTCCTGTCTCTGCTTTGTCCCCGCACTCCACTGGCTCCTGGCCCAGGTCCGTGCTGCTCGGCCTCCTTGCCCTAAATGCAATGTCCAATAAAGAGACTGAAGAGTTGGAAGAGGGTGAAGTAAAACTTAAGAGAATCCCTGACTGGCCTGTTGCCTACAGGGCTAGAAAACTATCTGCAGGCTCAAGTGAAAATGGGGTGCTTGTAAAGTGATGTAACTTCATGGAGTGGGATAATCCATCTGCTCTGCATGTCTCCTTTCTTGTCTTTGTCCCAAGACTCTAGAGGCCATTAAGAGGAAGCAGCTGGAGAAGTACCACAAAGCTCCAGAAGATGAGAAGGAGACAATTGAGTGCAACCCTTATGTAATTTTCCACCAGGCTCTGAAAAACTGCCAGCCCATCATTGGGCTCAGCAGCATCACAAAAGGAGGCAAAACCTACCAGGTGAAAGGGCCGGGGGGCCTGGGAGCATATCTGGTTGGGAGAGAATTAGCTAGGGAAGCAGATGAACTGGTTTCCACCCCTTCAGCTCAAGCTTTCCTCTCCTTGGAAAGAGAGCCACTTTGCAATCTGGATTAAAACAGCACCTAAGAAACTGTCCAAGATCAGGCCCCCAGCCTGTGAGCATGGTAACTCCCCTGTCAGCAGTGGTCTCTGCTTTTCTGACTAGATAAGAAGAGGAGTACGCAGCAAATGTCCAAGGAGACAGAGATCAGTGACAGGCAGCAAAGGAATTGGCAGTCCCGGGTCTACCAGTCTCATCCTCTCTGCTGATCATATGGCTTGGGTAGAGGCCCCAAAGCCCTGGGGAGGATCAGTGTAGCAGAAAAAGTCCACTAGATACAGTGCGATATTTGAAACACGAGCAGAACCTGTCTCTAAGTATGGGCTCTGCAACACTTGAGACCTGATGGAGAAATGAGATGTGGAGGCATGTCTCTGTCATTCAGCGCAGGGGAGCGGTGACCATCTCCCACTTCTGCTAGCACAAACCAGCCTGTAGATCCAGTTCCCTAATAGTCCTTACAAAGGCCAGCGTCTCCCGGCAGTACCCAAGGCTGATCAGAATTTCCATTTTGGTCTCAATAGCCAGTTTCTATGGACAGAGGAGGTGAATTGGCACAGATCAGCTGTTGGGAGCTGGTCTTACTGCAGAGCAGCATGCTGCCACTGGAGTCGCAGCACAGTGTAAATCTGCATGTGTCCAGCTGGACCTGTATGACCTCTGGAGAAGAGCAGGTTACTGCACCCTCGCAGTGTGATAATTTACGGTTTAAACCTTTCCCAGGTCCCAGTCCCTCTGAAGGACAATCGGAAGCGCTTCCTGGCCATGAAGTGGTTAATCACCGAGTGCAGGGAGAACAAGAACCGTAGGATGCTGATGCCTGAGAAGCTCTCCCAGGAGCTGCTCCAGGCCTTCAACAACGAAGGGCCCATCATCAAGAAGAAGCACGTGCTACACAAGATGGCAGAGGCCAACCGGGCTTATGCCCACTTCCGCTGGTGGTAGGGACTCTGTGCACGGGACACGATGCTACCACCCCCACAGCCTGAAGAGCAGAGCCCCAGGACCGCCTGCCTGGGAGAAGCTGGGGAGAAGCGGGAAAAGTGGCAGATCCCTTCCAGACAGCTTCTGAACTAAGCCAGGGACAGCCTATCTGATCACCACAAAGTTAATTTCCTTTGTGCTTGTTTGGATGGGGGAAGGGGGAGTCTGAAAGACTTATCAACCCCTGCACGGATGCTCTAGTTATTTCATAATCACTTTGCTGTGAAGAGAAGCTTTAGATGTTTTTCTTAGAGCAACGCTCTACAAAATAATCTTCCACTTACCTGTTTCCTGGGAACTTTTCAGTCTTTCTGCTCCTGTAATCAGCAGTGTTTGCATTGCTCTTCGCACAGCTAAGAGCAGAGCTGGATTTTTTTCCATACCATAACCAGCCTTAGTGTGATTGGTACAAAAAGCAATAAAAGGCCCTTTTTGATTTTTGATTCTGGTCATCAGCAACATTGTTTGAACAGATTTGATGGGAATGTTAACAGAAGAAATAAAGCCAGTTTTATGGGGAAGGTTTCTCGATTCCAAATCTTTGTCTCTGTTGCTTGAAACTCACACTGCTCTTTCCAGCTACCCTGGTTGTGTAAAGCCATGCTGACACCCTACACTGGAGGAGAAAATGAGTATCACAGCCTTAATGCTTCAGTCAGGAACAACTTTTAAGTATTGTTCATAGTTCAGCAGCTGTGTAGAGAGAAAGCAGGGCACATGTTAGTGGAAAACTTTTATTAGGAAAAAACCTTCAATAGACTATTTTGTTTCCTTTCTTCCTCTCCCATTCTTATAAGAAACATACCATAGTTGAAACTCGCTAAATTTTGAAAAAACATGACAATTGTTGTATAAAACTTATAAAACCTGCTCCTAGCTACATGTGCTCAGGGACCTGTCCTGCTGCAAGCTGCCCTGTGGCAGGTATTGGTGGCTCATGATACCCGGGGGAGGCTGTGTGCATGCAGGTGCAGCCAGTGTGCTGGAAGGAGCCTGGGAAAAATAGCACTTGGTTGAGCTGTTTGTGAGGCGACAGTGTTTTCTGTGACTCATCCCAGAGAACCACATACAACCTGAGCTGTGAAAGAATTCCCCTCTGCCTCCTTCAGCTCTGCTGGCTCTTGGGTGAAACCAAAATGCTCTCAGCCTAAACTGTGCTTTCCTTAACACCCATATAAAATGCTGGTTTGAGCTAGAAGCCTTCCTTGCCCTTTGCTGGCAGCAGCTCAATATTAGACAAAATGAGGGGAGAACTTGCTGGGTTAAATGTGCCCTGCCCTTCCCACCTCTCCAAACCTCCAAAGTCAGGCTAGCACCAGTTGCAGCCTGACAGCTATGTGCCCAGAGGCTCTAGCCAGTATAAATTCTATTTACAGGAAGTGCTAGAAAAACATTAACGTGAAAAGAAATTCAAACGTGTTATGAAGCTTGCTGGTGAAAGTGCCGGGGACATCTCTCCACCTCTGCTGTAGAGAAGTTAATCCGTCACTTCGCTGTAATAGTATTTCTGGGCAGCATCCGTCATCTTCCAGTCGGCAGCCCGAAACTCGATGATCTCCAGCAGCAGGAGCTGGGACAGGGAGCTGAGCCCCTCCTGCAGAAGGAAGCCATCTCGGAGGAGGGAGAAGAGCTCATCCATCCTCTGGGAGTTCATCTTCTCCAGCTGCTCACCGATGCGATGGAGCTGTAGGACCAAGCAGTCCACCTTCAGAAGGAAGAGAAGAGGTTTGGCACATCTCTGTGGAGGTCCCTATCAGTCACTTATGGACCAACTCATCCTATTCCCTCTGTTCTGGATTTCCAACAGGTGACGGTTCTGCTTCCCCCAAGTCGCTGTGATCCAGCAGGCAGGAGAGGCTGAATCTGTTCTAGTCTGTACTAGTAAAAGCACTGGAAAAGCACATCCTGAACTCCCCTCTCAGACAAAATTGCCAGAGAAATGCACCCGCAACAGGTGGAAAACCAGCAATTTTCTGCAGGATGTCCACGAGGAGATGGTAAGGCTGAAGCCAAGGCTGGAGTAAGGAGGTGCCTCCAAGAACAGAGGGAAGAGGCTGGAACACGCACTAAAGTGTGCGCACTAAAGAAGTTCCAGTGATTTGCAGGAAACAGGCGCACTAACTCGGTCTTTGGAGAAGCGGGGAAAGTCAATGGGCTGCAGGGGCGGCGGGTTGTGCTGAGATGCAGAAAAACCCATCCAAGGGCCCCTACATTTTACAGGAACCCCTTGCCCGAGGGGCGACTCAGCCGTGCCCCATGCAGCTGTCACACACCCAGGTGTGTGTGAAGCTCCAGCTCTAGAATAGTCTTCTCCAGCCTGCTGTGGTCTGGCGCAGTATCAACTGCAGGCCTGAGCAGGTGAGTGGCAGGCACCAATAAAAACGGCAAGCAGGTGAGTGGCAGCCACACAAAGCATTGCACAGCACATCCCGGGACCTGCAGGGACACAGAGCTGCTCTGCATACCTACGGTCACTGCAGCTATCTGCCGTCACCTCCCATGGCTGCGCTGCCTCGGCAGGTGAGTGTGACAGCTGCTTTTCCAGATGTCTGGCAACCAGCGCTGCTGGAAAAGGAGCTGGTTTCTGTGAAAACGGGGAGAGTTGTTGTCTGCATTTTTCTCTCATGATGGGAGGTGAACCTGCGTAACACCAGACAGCCCCTGCTTTGAGGGACGGCTGGGCTGCTGGGTCTCCAGTGGTGACACTTGGGCAATAGGGAGAAAAGCTGCCCCTAGGGAGGATGTGCAGCCTGGGCCAGGGAGTCACAACCTGCATCTCCATCCTGCTTCCTTCTGGGCTGCAAATCCTCCTGCCCAGCAGGTCTCCTTCAGCACATACCGAGGAGGCAACTCTCCCTCCTCTGCACCAGGATGCAGCGACCACATCCGCCCTGGCTGTGCTTTTTGCTGGTCCTTGGCAAGACAGCAGGTGCATTAGCAGCCCTCTTCCCTGCACTCACCTCTTCCTCCTTCCGCAGGCTGTCGGGCTGTGCCAGCCGGAACAGACAGTCGTAAACGGGGTTCACCAGAGCCATCATGGGCATGTTGTTCACCTGTAAGGAGGCAGGAGCCATCGTCAGCTTGGGCCAGAAAGGGAGGAGTCTGCAGCTATTTTAGATAGTTGTTCCCTTGCTGCTTTTCAAAAAAGAAAGGAGCAGAATTTAGTTGTGCTGCCAAATGCTGTATTGGCAGGATTTACATAGGAGACCAGACATTTGAGTGTCTCCAGGAGCCAGAGAAGCTGAACAAATGATGTAAAAAACATCTATTTTTAAATGTAAGCAGGTAGTCATGGGAAATACACTTGTTGCAACAGCATTTTTCTTGCCTGCAGCTCTCCTTGCATCATTTTGCATCGTTTTTACATCTACTCCAAGCAGGCATCCAAGTACACATGCTGCAGTGAAGGCTTGCAGGCAAACTCCATCAGTACGTGGGCTAGAAATTATGTGAGCACCCACAGGACCCCCCCGGGACCTCATAGCTACTAAACTAGTTCAATCTGGGACATTTGGGGGCTTTCAAACACCAGGTACAAAATGAGGAAGCTCAGACTTTATGACTGTTCCCAGAGATGGCTCTGGCTCTCCAAGCCTGTTCGCTTGCTTGTAGGTAGCACCAGCCCCAGCAGCATCCTTGTGCTGAGAAGGGGCTCTGGCCCCCACTTCTGAGCCACGGCCCTGAGGCTCCATACAACACCCATCCAACACCCCTGCCCTGGCATCTTTGGACGCCCAGGCCCTTCTGCTGCACCTAGGCAGCAGCAGCTGGGTGCTTCTGCTCCGGCTCCTTACCCTCAGGTAGTCGAAGATGTTGCAGATGAAGGTGACGTAGCAGATCCATGCCTGGAGTGAGCGGGTGCGCAGCTCCTC
>NW_009221934.1:7389-10187 GCF_000690835.1 Fulmarus glacialis
CGATGCTCTGGCCAACTTGTTTGCTCTCTGCCTACAAGCCCAAAAAACAGGATGGGGGGATGAAATGGGGGTGTGAGAGGGGCAGGGGGATGCTGCTACTTGGGTGATGCAGGACCACGCAGATACCCTCTTGTGGTTGCCCAGAGAGGCAGGAAAGCTGCAACTAACTGCCTGTGCTCGCCGGCTGCTCATCTGGATGCTGCCACTGCACGGAGCAAGCGGCAGAAGATGAAAGCTGGCTGAGGGGTCAGAGCACAGGGCTGGGGCAAAGCCTCTCCTGGCGCAGCCTAGGGACAACCCGCACAGTTTAGGTGTTTCACTGTCCAGACACAAGGAGCTCTCACCTGGATGATGGTATAGCAGATGCGCCCTGCCTCCTTGCTGAACACACAGTCTTTGAGGGACTGGTCCACTATAATATTGGCCACTTTCTCCAGGTCCACGTTACTGGGGTCTGCAGAGAGCAGAAGCACTGTCAGGACCCAGCAACCTTTGTGCCCTGCTTGCTTTGGGGTACCTGGAAAGCAACCAAGGTCAGCGCAGGGCCCGATACAACCATGTTATATGGTGCAAAACCTCATGCTCACTCCCACATCAAGAGTCACAGCTCCTCTTGCACACTAGCTGCTTTGGAGATACCATCTCCAATGCTGCACAGTCCTCCCAGGCTGAAGACACAGCCACAATGTGGAAAGCCATGCTTTCACAATGGGAAAGCGATGGAGGAAAGCAGGTAACATGGGGAAGCAAGAAGTTATCTGAATCTGAAATCCCAGCACTGCTTCAAAGTTGGGTTAGCAGGAGCCAGTTGTGCAAACTCCTGCTGGGCTTTGAATAGAGACCGGTGAGCAGGAGACCCCGGCGGCCAGGAGGACAAGACGGCCCTGCAGTAGGGAGAGGCAGAGAGCAGGAACTAGGTACTGGAAAGGGATGAGAGGCCAAATCTGGGGAGAGATGCTGCGTTAGAGCAGGAGAGGAGGGTACCCTGAAATCAGGGAAAACCACAAGGATGAGAACCAAGAGCTGAGTTTGAACAGCTGCACCATCGAACACTGGGGAGAAGGTGAGAGGGGACAAGAAGAGGCAGGGAGCAAAGACCTTCCCGGAGAAGATTGACCAATGGCACCCAGTCAGGGATGAAGAGCATTTATGAAACAGCTTTTGTACACTTAGCAATTGGTGTTCCTTAAAGGGGTCCAAGCATCCAGCCTCATCTACCAGCCAAGCTGTGCGTGGCAGAGGAGCTAGTAAAAAGCCTACTGACCTTTGAGGGCTGTTTTCAGCAGCTTCTGAGTCTCGCTGTCAAACGACTGTATTTTATACTCTTCTTTGCCCGTTTCCCCCATGATTGGCTTCCTCCAAGGGCAAGAGTCAGGACAATGGATGGGCTAGTGACAGTCCCTGGGGAAAGAGCACACAGAGCTTAGTTGGACAGAGAGGCAGACCTTCACCTCGCCATTTGGCAAATCTCATCTAGTGCTGGAGCACAGGCTGTTATTCTGACAGCCCCCCACCCTAAGGAAACTTCTCTGTTATTAGGGCACCCAACTCTGGCCCTAGATCTGAGCAAAGCCCCACTCCCACATCTTTTCAAGACTTGCTTCCTACTGGCCTATGATAGGACTCCATCTTCAGAGCCTTTACATTTTTCTGATATGAAAATTTGTTTCAGCCTCTTGATCTGCAGGTTCAAAGTGGACAGCACATCAAGGCAGCCCCAAAATATACTGACCTCTCCTCAGAAGGCTTCCCTGTGGCTATATCACAGGGAAGCATATGCAGAGCACCCCATGTAGCTGCTCCCTTGTGCCTTTGAAACACAAATTCAGCTGGTTTCACACAAAAACCTGGGAAGAATCAAACCGGCACCTAAGCATCCAATGCACACTTGGCAGAGCGAGCAGAACACCTCTCCTGCACCAGAGCCAGGCTTCCTCAGCTCCCAGCGAGATACAGCAAGCTCTGCAGCCAAATCCCCAACAGCAACATCTCCCATCTCATCCCCCTGAAGTCAAGCACAGCTCTCTGCAGTACCCACGGTGCTCCTAAATAGTCTCTAGATTAATTTTCTTCTGCTTCGTGATACAGTGAAGACAGCAAGAGGGTACATACAGCACAGAGAGAAAGGGCTTTCTTTGACACGCACATGAGATGATCTGCTGGGTGCAGAATGCTGGGCTGGCCAGACCCGCAGCACAAACAGGAGAAAGCAATCAGCCAAATGAGTTTTGCCAGCTCGTCGAAATTCCTGGGCCTTTACTCACCCCTCTCTGCAAACAGGTCCCTACCCGGATTAAAGCCAAAGAGCCCACCGCCCTTTAGAGGCATGGGACACATATTGCAGGCAGCTCGACCCCTCCGACAGATCACTTGCCATGAAGCCGTGGCCCAACACGTAGTAACAGAGCAGAAAGCGGAGCTCGCTGCTGGGTAGAGGCTCTGCCCTCCTCACCTGCCTCTCTGGGAGGCCCAGGGCAGACCTTGCCCCACGGGGGCGACAATCTGCTCATGCTGCTCTCGCAGCCGAAGCTCTCACCTGCGCAGGGTTACTTGGCCCAAGACCTGCACAGAGGTTTCTTTCCCAGATGGATTCAGAAGCAGCTGGCTGCCCTCCGTGCCACGTCTGGTTGGCAAACGCCTTCCCATCCAACCTCTCCTTCTTCCGTACCGTCTCTCTCCCTCATGCCATTCTGCACTGCCAGCGGAGCAGCCCGAGCTCGCCAGCAGCCCCGCGTCCCACCAGCAGCACCACTGCACGGAAGGAACCTGGCGAGAGCTCAGCGCAACACGCAGTGAAG
>NW_009221934.1:10203-10572 GCF_000690835.1 Fulmarus glacialis
GGCGGCCTTCCGGGCAGCACCTCGGCCGCCACCGCCCAGCGCCTCTCCTGGAGCATCCTTCCCCACCACTCCCTGGGAACAGGCATGGCTGCTTTGAACTGCTATGCCAAATAACCCTGCCCAGAGCAAACCACAGTGTGTGAGCGTAAAACCAGCCAGGCCTCGTCTGCACTAGAGATCCTGCTGCCAGGGCCACCTTGCCCGAAGGGCTGGTGGCAGTGTGTGACACCGGCCTCAGCATCACCCGTGGGTACCAATTCCTCCTCTGCAGGTGGTCCCCACTAGACGAGCTGCCCCAGGGACTGACATGGTCAGGGTTAGCGTCCTCAATCTGCCGGTGATCAGCCGGCCTGTGTGCCAGGGCCCTAT
>NW_009221935.1:0-17751 GCF_000690835.1 Fulmarus glacialis
CACTCCGGAGCCCTTCGCCTCGGTGGCTTGCTTTTCATCTTAATTTTACACTACAACTTAGTGCCAAACTGAGTCAGTGTCACTGAAAGCAAAATCTGGCCCATCATTATTTACCTCCTGAAATCTCCAAAAGGTGTCTTATACTTAGATATCCTGGGTTTATCTGCATTTATTCAAGGTACTTTAAGTACTTTTCCAAGAAAGGCTCTCATGGAGTTCCTTCCCTGGTGGTTCCCACCCTAGGGTGGACTTATCCTATTGCCCTTAGAACAATGACCTCAGTCTCCCCATGGGAAGATGAGCCATAGCTCTCTTTCCTACTCCGTCTCCCCACCACACACCCATATGTCCACAACTAAGCTACGGTTTAATTTAGTTATTCCAACCAACACAAATCTCAGTTGAAGATACGATGTTTCACCTGATCTGTACACAACTCTTTACATGACCCAAAGCCTGTGACTGTTAGACACTTGGCTGCAATGCAAAGGCCATTAACCATCTAAATAGATGGGAGTGTAGCAAATCTTTTAATGAGTCTGAAATAAGGGTCAAATTTGTAGTATGACTCGAAATAACAGTTTCATTTATTTCAGAAAAATAACTTAGTAGCTGTAATTATTTCTTTTCAAAAATCTCATTTTATATTTCATAAAATGTTGGGTTTTGAAAATTGTTTACTTGGTAGTGATTAGCAGAACTGTAATTTTCATCTACTCTTTATTATTCATGAGGATTAGCTATGAAACAGCTATGTAAAAAAGCACAACACTGTGCTTATCGTTCTGAGAGAGTAACCATTGCAAGTCATAGATGTTGCTAAACAGTGTCACATTTTTTTACGAGTGAGATAACCCAGGTTCAGACCCCAGTGTGGCATATGCCTAACTGCTGCTGTTGTTGAGAAACTGGTAAGCTCAAAAGCTGAAATGCTATGAATTTCTGGAGCTCTGTGTACAGAGCGTACTTTTCTCCTTCAAGAGTCACAAAGGTCCAGATGATAATTGTAGAGAAAGAGCTTGGCAACAAGGAAAGCTTTTGAAAATCTTCTTAATATATATATCCAGCACAATTTTTCCTCTTAAGGATACCTGAGGGATTTATAAAGTAATGCCCAGATACATGACAGAGATGGATTTTATAAGCCAGTCCTGAAAGGTCATTGTTTTGCCACCAGGCAATATAAAGGAAGTATACAAATACCAGTGGCAAAGAGATATGGTGTAGAAAAATACTTGTTGCCAGTTTTCCTCAGATTTTTATTAGTTACATATCAATTAATTGCACACACTACCAAGTTCTGCTAAGGAATCAATTGGCCAAACTTCAGTTCTTTAGCAGTCTTGCCTGAATTAAATCTGGTACTGTATAGATCTCAGAAAATTTCCAGCAATTGAAATATATTTAAAAAAAAAAACATAGAATGCTCAGTTTACATGCCACTGTTAAAAACACAGTAGCCTGAAACAGCCAATACCATTCATATGCTGCCTTTCTATACTGCTACACAAACAATGCGAGTATTACATTACCACTGGCATGCAGCTAGGCGTTTTTACATAAATAAGCAAAAAGCATGGTCTATCAAAGAGAATTACATTTGAAACACCCCAGCATAGCAATACTTGTTCAGATGAAACAAGACAAAGGCTCCTGAAGCCGGAACTACTTTTGTTGTCTTATGATTTTAAAATGTTTTGTGTGCTTGGATGATTAACGCAAATCACCATCAAAGTGTGCCTTGGCAAAAATTAAAGCTTATGTTCATATTTTAAGAATAAATGTAGGTTTTGCCTTTGTACCACAAGTGACCAAAATAAAGAATATAAATGTGCATACACACAGAGAAATTCCAGATAATACCATGAAAACATTTCAGTGCTATTTCAGTCTCGGGACAAGAAACTATGAGTTTTCATTTCAGTTGAAATGCAGCACATTCAGAGCCGATAACAAATTCTTTCCAAGCAACCCATCATTAGAATATCAAACTTACTGCCACAATAAGCTACTGAGGTCAAACAATTCACAAAAATGTAATAATTTTATCTGTTTGCAACACTTTCCTACAGGCTTCTCTTTCAAATGATTGCTCTCAAGTTATGTCCAAAAACATTTGCCTGTTTTCCAGCCCAGATTCCCACTTGTTAAAACTTTTTGGATTCACTGTAATATCCTGTTATCAGCTCCTGTATTCATGAGCAAGGTCCAAATGTACATCCTTGAAAAGATGTTCTTTCTTCAGCAGCACCCAGGCTAGTTGCAGGTTTTTATAGACTAGTTAATATTCTCTCTCCTTTTGGCTCTCTCTTCACAGGGCTGAATTTGTTTCATCACAACATTTGCTGGAAGAAATGCATTTCAGAGTGGAAGAAAGGACACAGAAGAAAATCTGTTTTTCCCAGATCTCTCTCTTTCATGAGCAATCAACCTGTTTATAACCGTTGTCCAAAAAGTCTCACCTCTGAGCAAGCTATCTTGAATCTGGATTTTATTCACAGTATGGGCCTATAGAGCAACACAGAACACATGGATGTGTGGTGTTAGGACTGATCTCTACATGTTATGAGTCTGAAACATAAGAAACAAATGTACTTACTGTGCATTTGCAGTAAGTTTGGTGGACAAGCCAGACTATTTTCATGTGATAAGTTGACAGATATGAAAACTATGGTTAATTGTCACTTCACATGTGAATTGCAATACCCATCTATCTCAAAAGATCATGCATAGTTTGAGTTTGCATCTTGGGTTTCTTAAGTTCTTACAAGGTTTCTAAAAAGACAAAGCTGATGCAAACAAGGAACAGAAATCCAACAGGCCCAGTGTCTGTAACTACAAACACATTTAGATCACACAAGCAATGGAGTCTTGCCATCTGGACCAACAGAGTAGCCATCACGTTTGCCAAAGGGTAAAACAGATTATGAAGATGCTAATTCAGGCCAGTGTAGTAGACATAAAGTCTTCCACAGAGCATTACAAATTCACATAGTGTTGCTTTTTCCTTTGGACTTCTGATTGAGCTGAAAAGCCCATCAGCATTCAGCCAAAGAAATCCTGAAGCAATGCAGAGCTGCAGATGCTGAAGAACACAAGTTATTCCAGCTGAGACTGACATTAACTTACATTCAATCTTTTTCTCCTGATCGGCTCTTTTCCTGATGGCAGAGCTTTGTATATTTATTAGGCTACTTATGTCAGGTCAGACAGCAGCCAAGGATCCTTGAATATAAATGCTTACCCGTAAAATCAGGGACTTGGCCCAAAGTTAGATGAGTTTATGGGGATCTTCGCATTGACTTCAATCATCTATGAATCACACAAAATAGTTTCTCTGAACTGCAGGTCAGAATAGAAACAAAGAACCAAAAAGAGGTAGCTAAACACCTGGGTATGCATGTATAATCTATAGCAGGTGAAAGTCTTGAGTTACTGCTCTATTTCAATTAGAAAATTGAAACAACAAAGGGGTTTGGGGGAGTTTTCTTTGCTTGTCTGTTTGTTTTCACAGTGCTGACATAAAATCAAATGTCAGATTTCGTTACCTGTCCACAATCATTTGACAGCCCATTTCTGGGTGGCTACTCATGGAGTTTTGAAGTAAGCTTCGGTCTTTCTGACCAAAAGCAACAGTGATTTTAACATAAATGGTGCTTAACCTGTGCAAAGTGTGTTGTGAGTCACATCCATCATCCATCAAAATGGCTCCTTCACTTTCAGTAACTTACAGTGATCATTGATCTTAGCACCCTGTTTTAAGAACTGCAGCTCCAGGCTTTGATGACTTGAGCTTCTTGAGATCTTGATTTTTAATCAAGTACTTAAAGAAATATTCCTTTCTGTGAAAGCCTTATCTTATCCAGAACTGGAGGGTCCAGTCCAGCTCCTGTTGAAGTCAATAGGAATCTGTTCAGTGAATTTGTTTAGATTTGGAGTACATCCTGAGAATTCTTTAAACCAAAACTTCACACAAGACCTCTAACAGTGTATGATAAGCACAGCAGTTGTGGTTGTCTCTCTCTTTCTGTAGAGATAATCATGATTGTGTATTAAAAAAAAAACAAAAAAAAAATTGTTCTTTAATAAATCTCTGATATTTTTCCATCCACAGATCCCTACTGAAATCAACAAGAAAGTGAGCCAATACTAGTGTGGTTGAATTCAGTTTTAAGGTCATATATTATCTGCCTGTTTGTGTGTAGCTAAATTACTCTACATTAATTTCACTGAAAAGCAAGAGAAATAAGTGCGTGAGACCTAGAACACCATGGCAATCATTAAAATCATTAAGAAGGGGCTTTGCGTTTTAACAATGTACCACAGCCTGACGTCAGTAGGCTGTGGCTAAGTTAAGTAAAAGGAGCCCCTCAAAAGCATCCACACTTGCTACTCAAGTCACTAACACTAACCTATAGCACTGATAAAGCTAGTTGAAGTCAGTCCATAATCAACAATAGGACTTCCTTGCTAAGAAGATGGAAATAGAGGGGCTCATATAGGAGAACACATGGGTGACTGCTTAACCAGTCATCTGTCTCTGTGAAAAGGTAAATCCCACAATCAGAAGCAAAACACTCCCCAAGGGGTCTACTTCTACATCAACCGTGCCTGCTATATTTTGAGAGCAATCTTTAAGAATTTGCTTCAGAAATGAAGACTAATTTGTTTGGATTTGCTTAAATGAAGACACTTGAATTCGCTTAGCAGCATAGGATGTCTTCCTGAAAAACCTCAGTGATTCTTTGTTAAGAAGATCCCAACAATCTTACTGTTGTTTATAAATGTGAACAATGTTTGGATGATTGTTCAGAAGTTCTGGAAATTATGTGTCATTTCTATCATCATGGGGAATAGCAAGGCAGTGAAAAGGACTCTCCATGCCAAAAAATAAACATTTACCAGTATGAAAGATAGGTTATACAATTCAAAAAACAAACGAACGAAAAAAAAATCCAAGTGCTTTTTAATGGGAAAAAAACAAAAACAAACCAACACCAAAGCTTCAAAGCAAAAGAAATGCTAATACTTCACAATTTATAAATGCAAGGTTTTCACAAAGATTGCAAAGCATTATTTTATTTCAGGGCTGTCATGGGGTAGCCACTCTAGATCTCTTAAAATAATTGATTTTGCACCTGAGAAATGGAAAAGAAATTTAGAGCAGATGAACTTGTATTTAAAGATTCATTTTTACTTGCCAGAACTTGAAATGTGAAAACACATTCTGATCTACATTCAGCTCAGCTGGTTAAAAATCCTTTACATGTGTTCATTTTTATGTACTTCCAATAAAATTGAAGGAGAAGGAGAATTTGATTCACTTCTAACAAAGAAGCTGTAGCAGTTTTTGAAAGGAATACTTGTTGAAGCCTGGGCAGGAGGGTCTCTGGATATGGGGCTGTTCTTATATTCAGCATAAAGCAACACAGCACCAAAAAGAGAGGAGAGGTGTGAGGGTCTGAATGTACAGAAGGTAGCTTTTAGGAGGTGAAACCTGGGTGTGGGGAGAAGGCTCTGGGCTCCAGGGATCTCGGACTGAGGAAATGAACCTGTTTCTTCCTTATCCTTGGAGAACACATTAACCACCAGGCTCTTGGATCAATAACGAGCCTCATTCTATCACTACAATTTATTCTGCCAACTTCAATGCTTCATTTTCCTAATTTTTAATGTAAGAATGCTCCTAGTATATTTTTATGATTTCCAAGATGGTTAGTCATTTTTCTTTTTCTAGCAAAAAATATTCAGAAGCAGATTTGCACATCCTTTCGGATGTTCCAGAAATGTTAAGTCCTTTGATAAATAAAAAATAATTTCATAGGAACAGGAAAAGCTAGATAAGACAAATTCTTGTGTATTGTCTCAGAGCTGCTGCCTACAAATATTTGAGCACATATTTAACAGGAGTAGTGTAATTAATTCTGTTTATATCAAGAGAATTATATGCTGTAGAAAAGCTGAGCACAGAATGAATAAATATGGGACTAAACCCAGAAATTTGCAGAGAAAGTATTCTTTTGCAGTGGGAAACCTGGGCTGCCTTCCACAAAGTGTGAGGAGAGAAAAGAACCAAGGAGAATTCAGTTCATTTCTTAATCTTGTAAAACTTCCTCTTCTTGCAGGCTTTTCCTCACAAGTGTTCCTACTCCCTCCAGGGACACCTCTGCATGGAGAAATCTTCAATCATTGAGATGCTAACTTTGAAGTTTTGAATTGGGGAAAGGGGATGGATGAAGAAGTCTGTGGGTGACTTGCAACATTTCCCCTTAAAAGCCAGATCCACACAGGCACCTAACTAGCCTATTTACCTCGTGAATATATGATTTTGAATCAATTCTGAATGCCAAAGCTCCTCTAGCCCCAGCAGACATTTATTAATTCAGCGTATAAGGCACCTAGAACTAAATTTCATGTGCACTGGTTACATAGGTGCTTTCTTAACAATATCCATTTGCTTTCTGTACCACTAGAAGGAGGTCGTACAGTACAGAAGGGTCTGAAGAGAAAGGTGCCCTGCTATCTGTAATATCAGTGTAGACATACAGAAGAGAAAGCATCTAAAAATAAAAAGATCTCATGTTAAAGAGAACTAGTACCAGATGTAGGTGACTAGATCACACATCTACTAACACGTTATATCTAGGGATATTGAGGTAGCAGCCATAGTAATCCACTTTTTTGGATGTACGCAACTGGAAGTATGAACTGGTTTTATGGAATTGATAAGACAGCTGTAGAGAAGAGATAAAGACATGTTACCATCTTAATTTGGTATTACCTACACCCAAATCATAGTATGACAAAACTGTATGGGATTATTGGAAACAATCAGTCATCAGCAATGACTGTGTATATCTACACTGGTACCTTAATAGACACCTGTACCAGATCAAGCTTATAATGAGAAGGACTGGCCTTGTTTCTTGTTGAAACACTATGCAGATAAGCAGATTTAAAACAGGAGCATAACTGGCAAAATATGTGCAAGAGAGTTGAAGCCTGGCTCTGCAGCTGACACTCACAGAGACTGAAGCATTCCTGTTTACTCCTTTGAATCAGTCAGCACTTTAAACTGAAAAATCACTCAAATACCCAGAGTTTGTGATCTCTGATGTTTTTCCATTTCCAACAAAAGACAGTTGCTTTACTCAAATAAAAAGCAAAAGATGTGCTCCAGACTATAGAAGAAAAATAGGTGCCTGGATTGCGATGTAGATGTTATCTGTGCTTGTACAGCTCGAAACACTGTCCAGAAATTTTAGGAAGGAGCAATAGTAGTGCTGAATGTACAGTAGTTGGATGAATTTACTTAAGACACCCTTTACAGTCGAAAAGAAAAAAGCATACAGAGGTGAAACATTACCAACAATGTAGTGATATAGCTTAAAGAACACTTCATTGAGGGGTTTTGGTTTGACTGTTCATGCAGAGCAATCCTTTAGGCAAAGGAAAAAAGATGTTCATACTCGCCCAAATATACCCCAGTGCACCACCCAGCATTACACTGCAAATAGAATAAGTCAGATTTTTCATGAGATTTGAATACTGTTTTTTAAAACATTGCTTAAAATGCAACATAGTATGTGAGGAAAGAAATAAAGAATACATTACAAAAGATTTTGTTCTTAAACAGCATCCTTCAGAGACAGTTACACAAAAGTCTTTGTACCAAGAGAGTCTGCCATGAACTGAAGACAAAAGGAAAACTTCAAGGCAAGGTCTGGGAAGGAGGAAATAACTTGGACCAGGACAGATTTCTCTGTAAAGGGTTAATGAGTTCAGGTCATAGTCTGTAAAATGCTAAACCTCTGGGACTGCCGTCAAAATCAGTGCAAGTTCATGTTGCCCCATAGACTCCCAGACTGCACATGTCACAGCTGTTGGACAAGGGACAATTATGATAGCTAAGAGATTATTGGCTTCAATCCATTGATTTTTCCCTTTAATTTTCAAATACTTATCTCAGGCCTCTCCTGGATGACACTAAGGCTTGGGGCTTTGTAACAACACCAGCTCTGATTTGGCTGCTTGATCTGATCCAAATCCAGGAGAATTCCAGGTGAGAGCTAAGAAACAAAGAAGCTGAATGCAATTTCTCAGGAGACATATGGAAGAATATCTGAATAAAGAGGTCTTGGTACTCAGATGAGGCCTCTTAAGGCTCTGAATGTTTGACAGGTGAAAAACTCTGCAATTTTCTGCAAGAAGAGTATATTTGCTGTAGGGGGAAATAATACACAGAAGGAGCTCTATGACTACTTCGTGGACTGCTTCTTTTTAAGCCATTTTTGCTGCAAGTTGCATAGCAGGACTTTCACAGCTCCATGGCAACCCATGTCATCCCACACTGAAATCATCCTCCCACTCCTCCCATGCATTTCTGGGTGCCTGGGACTGCCCACTGGGTTCATCAGCCTTAGAGGTTGTGGCCCAACATCCTGTAAGAACGTTTTGTCTTGCCCCTGGACCCAACTCATCTTCGAGGTAAGCATTTGCTATGGAGATCTTTTGTCCTACTTTGCAGCTAGCTAGAAGAACTTCAAAAGCTGACACATGAATGAGGAACAAACCAACATCTGCCTTCTCAAATCACTTCTGGGCTGACCTCAGTGCACACGAACTCAGAAAAGCTGATCATTCCATTCCACTTTCTCTAAAATCAGCCCTCTCCCATCTATGGTGGTCAGGGTCCTAACAGTTCCTTCTGCAGACTTGCTTGCACCAGGCATTTGTTACAGAGTAAAGCAAAGGGAAGGATGCAGAGTTTCTGACAGAGAGCCTGGAGGTGGTTAGGTAGCACAGAAAAAGAAATAAGAAGGTCCCCGCAAAGGATGTAACATTTCTGTCTAATTTGATGGCAACAGGTAAGACCTTCAGCTCCCGTCAGGTTACTGTATTGACTCACACTGAGAATCTAAGTATTTGCAAGCAAAACCACCTCCTTTTGCCTCAGTCTATAGGTTTATTATTATCACTGAAAGCCTCCCAATGACTGATTTTTATCAATGGCCAGTTGCAGTTTATGCAACATAGGAAACATGCTTTGTTCCCCTTCTCACTGTCAGCAAACTGATCCAGTGTTGAAGGGTCTCTGTGCACAAGCTGCGCAGACCGGCATCACTGAGGAGGAGAAAAAAATGCTGTTGTTGCCTGCTGGAAAGTGGAACAGATTACTGAGGGCAAGCATTTGCAGGCTATTTCGCAGAACATCGGAGAAATTGTAATGATCAAAAGCCAGAAGTATGCATGGAGGCAGACAGCAGTGGGGGTAGCTTGGAGGGGAGGTAGACATAGTTTAGGTGTCAGAAATTAGAAAGCCAGTGAAACAAAAGTTTAAAAATGGGTAAGATTCATGGTAGCAATTATAAACCATGGAAGGAAAGCTTAAATAGCAGCATGCAGAAAGTAATATTAGAAATATATGCATATTGAAGGAGTCAAAAAGGGAAAAATGTTACAGAATAGAAAGTCTTCCCCTGGAATTATGGAAAGACTGTCCACATTATATTGAAAAAATAAGCTTTACTATCCCTAGCAAGCTACAGAGAACCACTGTTTTATCCTCCTTTATGCTCTTCTTATCATCCTCTATACTCTTCACAGGTGATGTGTTTCTGTAATAAAATGGTTTTTTGGGGGTTTTTTTGTATTTTGTTTTGAAATAGCTAACAGAAATGTTTGAAAGTTAAAGACAATTTAAAAGAATGGAGAAGGGGAAGAAATTAATTGTTTGGCACATAACATCATCTTTATTTTAGAGATGGGAAAACAGAGGCATAGAGAGGTAAAAATGAGTGTCTGCAATTCTACGCTGAGTCTGTGGAATAAACTGGAAAAAAACATTGCCTGTTAAGTTTTTGAAGGGACATGGAGAGGCTGAACCAGAAGCCTGTCAGAAGCAGATTTTTTTTTTCAGATTTATCATTTCTTAGGACATATAGTGTTAAGTAGTTTCTCCATTAATTCAGTTTCGCATCCATTTGGAAATGGATTTCTGAAAAATAGGAATCTTAGCAACCAAAAGAGTCTCTCTGCTTTGTAAAAGCCTTTTGCTTAAAGAACTAAGGCTGTCCATCGGGTGCTTGCTTTAAAAACTGACATGGAAAAGATAATATTAGCCTGTCCAATGTTCCCCTTTACAGACACCTATTTTTTGCCATACATCTAGTAGCTTGTACATTTGAGGTTATACTGTCCTTAACTGCTTCCTGCAGTTTCTGTTGGACCATTATTCTATAGACAATGAGACATAACATTAAAAATGCATAGTACACCTTGCCCAAATTATCTCATTGTCCTGGCATTACAGAAAAACATGAGGTGTGTATTTTTAAGTAAAGTAAGTTACTGCCTTCTTCTAATATAGGTATCCTTAAATCCTTTGTAAGTCAGTTAGTTTGTTTGAAATACGGGGCTTTCTCCAGAAGCACAAGCAGTATTCCAGATGCACACAGAGTCTCTCTGGAGAGACCTAGACTCATTTTTCTCCTGCTCCTGAAAGAAAACCTTATGTTTTGCACCTCCATATTCCACTAGATTTTTTAAAGCAAACAAACAAAATAAACCTGAAAGCACCACCATATATCACTGCCAGTTGATGGATTGATTTTTGAATGTACAGAGTAGAGCTAGCATCCCAATCCTATTGAAAGTCAATGAGCACTGAGGGCCAAAATCTGGTGTGAGTATTTCCTCCACACTGCACACAATTACCACTTCCAAAGTTTTTCTTTCTATTGCCAGAGTATAGTATCAACAATATTTTTTTCCCAAGATATATTTGTTTGTATTTTCCAGCGTAGAATCTCATTTAATCTTCCATTCAGATATCTTATTTCATTAGGTTGACTTTTTATTATTTCTTTATCCTCATTGATGTTCATAAGTTTTCCCAATTTATTATGTCCTGTGGATTTCATTAGCATGTTGTTTGCCCCAAGTGAGAAAATAAGCTTGTGTAAATGAATGGTATTTCTCTCCTCACTTCAGTGCAGCTATGCTGACCCACACCGGTGGAGGCTCTGTCTGACTGTCCCTGGGAGATTGTTAATTGAAACTAGAAGTGAGCAACTGACGGCAGTATCCAGTGCACAGAATCATTACAATTATACCCTGATCATAATCTTTCAAATCCAGCTGTCAATCCCCATAAAATGCTCATGCACCGTCTCCTCAGAATTACAGTGAATTAGTATTTTCTGCAAAAAGTCCTCATTTGGGTTAAATGGATACAATTGTGATATGTTTCAGTGAAGCTGTACTAATAGACAGTTCAGCTTGGTCAATCAAATGCTATTCTAAACTGCATGCATCAATGAATCATCTCAAAGGGATCACTGGTTTTAAGAATATCAGTCTTTTGATATACAGGAAAATAGAACTGTAGGAGTCAAAATGAAGATTATTTTATATATGAAATAAACATACAGCTGAATCTGGATTGAAAGCAATATCTGGCTCTTAAAATATTTTCCATCTAAATCTTAAGTTATTTTCCTTGAAAATGTGAACAAAGTTCAAAATGAGCACAAAGAAAATTGTGGTAATATTTATGATGTTAATATTTATTAAGACCAATATTATTATCTCTAGATTATGAATATCTGACAAATAGTTAAATAGCTGGCATGTGAACACTCTTAAATTCCACAGCTTGGAGGCTTTAGTAATTTTTTTATTCACGAGATAAAATCCATTTGCTTCATCAGTTAGCCACAGTGAACAACTAAGCAACAACAAAACAGAAGCTAGCTTTCACATACAGTTGAAAAAAAAAAACCAAAATTATAGGTGTTAAGCCTACTTGGATTGACTAACATGTAATAAACAGAGCCAGCATATTTTCTGTTTCATATTTTCTGATTGCTATAAGGTCTGCCAAAAATGCTGTCAGAATCACACTTTGTGAAGCATCCCATCTGATTCTGCAATATTTGTTTGATTTAGTTTTCTCCATAAGTCAATAAGATTCCCCCCAGGATCAAAAAACATAATGCAGAGTTTACATAGATATTTTACATACAGAAAAAAAGATTGCAGAACGCTAGAATTTAACGTGAATAAGGGGGCAATCATATGTCACAAGTGTTTCTAGGACAGGTTCTGTTCTCTTTAAAGGCAAATTATGGAATACACAACGACATGATAAGACTACTTACCAGACAGAAGAGAAATTAATGCAGTGAGTCCCAACAGTTTCAAAACAGCCACTTTGAGACTGTAGGTCCTCTCTGTCAAATACAAAGAGCCAAGTGGGTAGAAAGACATATGGTCAGCATGTCCTACAGAAAGGAAACCAAACGATAAGCAGTGCTTTAAGGGAGGAGATGATCACAGAGAAGTGTATGTGTGAACACTGGGTTCATCCCTTGTGTTTCTTCACCCCTCAGAGAGCCTCTTTGATCTCAATATATCAATCTTGAAAAGACTTCCTGGGGAAAAAAAAAAAAGTAAGTCTCCAGATTGCTGTTTCTGGAGCTAGTAATCCTGTGTGGATTAGTCATGGAAAGTGAAAAACCTTAGCACCAAGAAATGTCGGTGTTGTTCCTCGCCTCAAGGAACAGTGGTCAGGAAGGGCATTTCACTGTTCTCCCAGTAGCTGGAAAAACAATAGACACTGGAGGCAGAGGAAGAGCTCTGGAGATGAAGGGAAAGGGAAGGTGGAAAGGGAATGCTATGCACAATGCTCAGCAGTTGCTACTGGGCCCATATAAACCAGAATTATGGTGCAGCTATTCAGCACATCCGCTGACAGTTTATCTACGATGTAAAGGACAATGTACTTTTGGCTACAATAGGATAACCCATTTACTTATGTGTGAGGTAGAATAAGCTTTAGTTCTCATCTTAACATATGTGCAAATAACAATCTCTCTCTGCCAGACTTTATTTCCTATTTCTGCAAATCCAAGGCTACAGTCTCCTTTTTTTGAACAAAGTATCACACACATGGAGTTTATTTCATTCAAGATACTCCTATTTGTGGCTCTTCAAATCTTACATGACAGGGAAAAAAATAACTTGGGAAAGTTCAGGAAAGCTGATTGTCTCACCTCCAGATGGCAGGTTCTGAGAACATGAACAAGTGGTACATTAACATTGAACTTAAGCCAATTTGATTTTCAGTCTTGCTTGCTAGACAACTGAAAAAGCCGTGCAGGCTCACAAGCATCCTCTTGGGCTCTTACATCATTCAATACTTTTTCTATTCAATCAGGATTTGCTTCTATAAAATCTCCTCAACCTTAATATAGCAACAGTATTTTTCAAAGCAAACCAAACTTATATTTAAATCTGATAGTTGAAGTATGAGGCAGAGAATGAAGTGGCAGGTCTTGCTTCCTTTGGGTACATTTACAAAGTTTGCAGGCAGATGTCCTGCCTCACTTTGTCCACACTTAGAGTCAACCCAAATCCGTGTAACTACTGTTAACTTGACAGTGAATCCAAGCTAAGCCTGTGAGTTACTTTAACTGAGACTTAGCGTCATGTGATTGCAAATACACCCGTGCATGAGAATGTGAGTGTGCATCTGCCTGTAAAAGACAATGTAGACACACCCTCTGTTGAAAAAATCAAAAAAAGAAAATGAAAGTGCACTTCATCCCTGTTGGTGTAAAAATCACTGCCTCCCATGAGGTTAAGTCCCAGTAGAAAGGTTTATTCCAAAAAGGAAAAAAAATGGGTAAGAAGGAAAAAGGATTTTGAAGGAAGGACCTGTGATCAAAGGGGAAAAAGGAGAAAAAAATGAAGCTATGATATGACACTGGAGAAATATGCAGCATATTGCAGGTATGGGAAGCAGGAAGAGCATTGAACAGTCATTGTTTTCAGGAGGGGAAACGAGGAGCAAAGAGAGAAAGTGCAGAGGAATAGTGCTACTAGGGGAAGGCCAGAAGTGCTCAGAGGGAGGCACTGGGAAGAGATCAGCGTTCATTGGTCTATTGTTTTTGCCAGATAAATAATTACTGTGCTTACTAAATTGGGTTTGCTGGTCAAGGAAGAAAGGCAAGGCCAACCTTTGCCATTCCCAGCACAAATTTTAGGCGTGTCACTGTCAGTGGCCAATGTGAGGTTTGGGGGCCAAGGTGTGACAATGAAAGGGGCTAAGAAGGAAGCAGGAACAGTTTCCTCCCTCACTGCGTAGGAGGGGTGGCTGTCTTCCCTTGTGCTCCCCCTCAGCATTTTGGGGGCTTGCCTGAATACGCCAGGCTGCAGCAAGATGCAGCCAGTCAAGGACGAAAGAGTCATCCCCTGATGACACAAATACTCTTATGCATCAGCGGTTCCTAGCAACAATAGGAAGAGGGATTTGGGATTTTGGTGACTCCAGGTGTTGTTTGTTTATTTATTTATTTATTTTGAACAGTAACTTCTCCTGCAGCCTAACCAGATGCTGCAAGTTGTTACTTCAGATATAGATTTTTACTCCATCATCTGTGCTTAACGATATTTGCTCTTTTGTCCAAAGGATGGATCTAGGGACAAGTACAAATGATCAAGAACCCCCTGCTGTCTGTGTAGGAATTATAGAGGTGTACAGAGACTGTGGGCCTTTCTCTATAGGAAAGTCTTCAAATTCCTTTGCCATAAATAACAAGAATAAATTTTAAAAATTAAGAAGAAATAAAACAAGAGAACAAATAAAAAAAGAAAAGCATTTTGATTATTGGTGCCTTGTTCATGCACAAAAAACTGCACAGATAAGAATGATGGAAATTTTTTTCCCCCCATATGATTCCCTAGTGAAGCAGAGTTGCATATTTGTGTATGCATACATGATGAAGTACAACACTACAGTGGGCTACAGGAAAAAAACTAAGGAACAACAAAGACTTCCATTTAGGCAAATGTAGTAGAAGGGCTTATCAGGCTGCTTAGGATTCAGAGACTGTGGAAGACCAACACTACCACACAGACTTATTTTCATCAGCTGAGACTTGCCTTTAGATATATGTGGGATTAGAAAAAAATCCTTCCAAGAGAATCTTTTAATAATAATCACATTTAGAAACCACTGAACACTTTTTTGTGCTTTGAAATTAACACATCAGAGTCCCATTGTAGCTGATAATGCAACTAAAATAGGGAGAAATGAAACAAAGATACACATGTATTAACTACATTTTCCCAATAGCAAAATAGTTCATGTTAGAGATGTGATAGATTTGAATGCAGAAATAGTAATTTTTATGAGTATTTTTGCTGTAAAGTTTTACCAGTATTATTGGTGACTGAAATACGAAATATTTTATGTTCATCTGGGACCAAAAAAACACACAAAAAGCAAGTGAAGCCATTTTCCAGTAGTCTTTACTACAATAAAACATGGCAAAGGATATGTTTTCGTACAGCCCTTAACTACGGACAGGAATAACTGCTGTTCAAAAACAAGTCACTTTTTCACAGCTGAATTTAAGGGATTTACCAGCTTTCAGGAAAAGAGGAGAAAATTATTCTCCTAAGGGATTTCCATAGTGGACATAGGATGAGTATGCTTATAAATAAAATTTTGCAGTGCAGCGTGGATGGTGTGGCAGCCGAGGAGCTCTCCCCCTTTCCCCATCTGAAAGAAACTTCACCTCTTCTGACCGAAGAACTGTTTCCATTTTGCACATAATACTAATGAAGTTTATGTCAGTTTGGGGTAGGGAAACAGAAATGAAAACGTTTATTTTGTAGGTAGGAGTGCATCTTTTTGAGATACAGACCCATCCACATTAGCTCTATCTAGAGTAGTTTACCCTGTATCCCCAAAGAAGTCTGCTAAATTTCTCAGCTCAACTGTATCTACTGCTCCCACCAGAAAGTTTAGCTCGCAGCCTGGACATTGTTACAGAGAATAAGCATTTCTATATCTAGATCTAGCACATATGACCATTTGTGACACAATGACAACAAAGTTTAAAGAGAAGAAAGTTGAGAAATTACAATTCAAATATTATACACAGTTAAACCTTGCTTTTCAGAAAGATTAAACTGCCATTCATTTTAGGCAGAGTTGTGTTTGTTCATTGTCTCTGTTACCAAAATTGCAAAGCTGAAACAATTAGAGTAGCTGAATAGTTTAAGGCTCTGAATTTAAGCTTACTTCATTCTGCTTGTTGTTGATGTGAGATGATGTGGAATGTCCATGAAAGTATTTTGCAAGTTAGTTAATTGACCAAAGGAAAGCTTCCTAACTGAAATAGCAGAAGAAAACAAATGAACCAAAACCAAACCTCCCTTACTGAAGTAAGTTCAGAAAAGATTTTCTGACTTGAGAATTTACAGCACCAGGGTTGCTACTGTCAATAAGATATACTGGTAATGCTTGGGTAGGAAATGCTCAAAGCCGTAACGAAACTTCAGCACCAGTTCTTTGTCAATATCCTGACCAAAAAGCTTTATAGTGGCTTGTCCATCGCAGCTATGTAATTACAAATTGCAGCATGGGAATGTGCTCAGATAGTTACTAATCAGCCAGCAAAAACACAAGTGTTTTGCTTTCTGTCGGTGGGTTAAAAGGATTCTGTTAGTTGTGGAGCTTTTTAAGCAGTACAGCTGCCAAATAACTCAGCTGGTTTTATTCCCAGACCTTGCAGTAGTGCACTGAATTCATTTGTCTATTAGTTTTTGTTCAACATGTTGTTTGCAGGATTACACATTATACAATATTTGGGCCATTGCCTGTGAGGCAGTGCTTTTGGTTATAAAAGACAGAATGAAACAAAGGGAAACAGAGCTTTTGGGGTAAAACTGCCATCAATTAAGTTATTGCTCTCAGTAGCAATCATACTGTCAAACCATCTCCCTTATATGGTAAGACAGTGAGAAATTATTGCTAACAGTTACACAGCTACTGCAGGGTCTGCACATGCAGATGTAGGTGAGTGTAAAGAGATCGCAATGAGATGGAAAAAGTAGGACATATGGATACTGAAAGAGGAAGAGAAAATTTCAGTAGAGACAGATTTAAAATAGACATTGCTATGGAAGGGTGAATTGTACAGTGAAAAAACTTTTCAAATTATTGTGGTTTACTGGTGTTTTGCACGCAAGGGAAAACCATCTGTCTGAAATCACCAATGGCTGCTGCTATGTTTTGGGTAACTATGATGGAGGGAATTGCAGGAAAGAGGGTGTTATTAAAGCTAGCTAGTTGCAGACTGATCACCAACAACTGTTGATCTTGGAAATGCGTTATTATAATGTAACCTAGAAGCTATGGTCCTCCAGTTGGCACTAGTAATAGGATGTGGTCTTCAAATCTCCCAGCCATGACAGTGAGATGTGGCAAGGAGTGTTATACATGAGAAAGATTTTAGACATCAAGACAGAAAGGAAAGCCTCAAAGTTGATCAGAATGAATAACTTGGTGGCAGCCATGCTATTGGGATGAAGAGAAGAGAACAGTGTGACCTTACATTAGTATAAGAATCAGGTTTTCCAGACCCCAGTTTGAAATTTTAGAAATCAGGTTATACCATTCTGACCCAAAAGTATTGCTCAAGCCAAATCTCCCCACAGCTTTAAGTGAGGAATATAATGTGAGGAACTAGATGAGAGAAAACCCTATCCACAAGCACACACAAGTACGTTGGGACCAGACCTGTAATTGGCTCTGGAGGCAAAGATTATGATGAAGTCACCTTCCTGCCAGATGCTAGGCAATTTCTTGAGGAAAAGGTGTATGTGGTGGAGAAATGGCTTTTGCTATCAGCACATTATAATTAGGATCCTCAAAATATTTACAGGCTTTGATGGTCT
>NW_009221936.1:0-29270 GCF_000690835.1 Fulmarus glacialis
GGCTGAAGCGTTGCCGCCTTCGTCTGAGGCGCTGCACCCCTGGGGAGGAAAGCGGCGGATTTGTGATAGAGCCCTTGACTTACATAATCACGTAGCGCGGTATAATTACTGCGCGGTCTTCTGTTCGCACGGAACCATAATCACTTGGTTGTATTTAATCGCTGAGTAGTGCTGATGTGGTTTCGTTACTTCAGGAATTAACGTGATGATTCCTTTGTTTAGATCAGGCTAGGTTCTCTGGGATCTGTGGAAATGACTAGCACCACAAAGGGAGTCTGTTGCTCGGTCTGCAAACAACTTTGTTGTAATTACTGCTGAGTATTTGTATAGTCATTTCATTCTGTCAAATTCCTTATATAACAACTCCCATTCTGTTAATCTTTGTGGAATGCTTTCATTAAGATCAAAACTGTTTATCAGGTGGTCACTTTGCAATATGCACTTTTCCCTTCCAAGTATAACTTTTATTATGTTTTCTGTAGGTGGATTGGAATTCTTGCTCTTTACACAGTTCATAAGGGGCAGTTTAACTGTCCTGGGGGAGGATTACTGCACAGCTACTTGCTTGTCCTCCTCATTCTCCTGGCTTCTATAATATGTGCATTATCTGCTCTTGTATACGTCAGTATGCAAGGTAAATAGTTAATAATGTTTTATATTTATCTAGTACGATTGTAATATATATGTTCTTTTAATCTGCAGCTGACATTAAAAAAAATGCAAAAAAATTCAAGTGCTTTAGTGGTAGTCAAACTTGAGAAACTGTCAGCATTAATATATTTGCTTTAATGGTATTACCTCTGTTAGTCAGAAATCTGAAATAAGAAATGGACACAATAGCTTAGTGCAGCTAACGGTGATTTTTCATTGTCATGAGAGCGTCTTGAAAACTTCCTCTACATTCACCATTAATACATGACCTCGAATGGAACACCGCTCTGACAGGAATTTAGGGGAATTTATCCAAAATCAGTTTCTCATCTGAAGTATCATGTTAGCTTTGCCTTGCATAGGCAGATTTAGTCATATCTTGTGGAAGTTCATGAGCTGCAGTGGGTTGCTTGGGGGAAAAACACACATAGGAACATGATGCATATAAATGTCATAGTAAAACTAACACAATAAGTACTGTTAAATAGAACAGGACTTACAGCTTGAAGTGGATGGCTAAACAGAAGTAAGGACCCCGATGCAACTTCTAGTCGTTTGTAGAAATGCTTCATTTGGGGTTAGAAAATGTTAGGAAAGCTTTTTTCCTGGTGAGGCACCTTATTATCAAAGTGACACTAGGAAGATTAATTTGAAATCTGTGTGTGGTCTCTGGAGCAATAGATGAGACCCCACAATTTCTAATATATTGGTTCTCTCAACACACTGTAAATAAAAGAGTATTTAAATTATGGAAGTGGAAAGAAGCATAAAGAGTGCATGAAGAGAAAGTATGACGTAGCAGAGATGTGGATGATAATCCGGGCCTTGAACCTGACCACTGGTTTTCCTACAGTTTCCAGAGGAGGGAAAGGAAGATTAGCCAAGTTACGCTATTTATATTTATATCAAAGTTGAGGAGGTGAGAGATGTAACTGTAAGTAGCAGAGATAAAAGAGCCTTGTTTGGTATAAAAGCATAGTTACAAGGCCATTATAACTGAGAAATGAAAGAATTCTGAGGCTGAATTTCCAAGAAAATTAATGGTGAGATGTCTTGAACCGTGGTTACAATGTGTGGGTTTCGGAGCAATGGTTCTTGCACCACCCCTTGCACTGCACTGACGTGGGCGTTTGTGATGCCAGTGGTGAACCTGACTGGAGAACTCATACACTGGGTTGTGGTGCTGGGAGGGGGAAGAAGTTGTTTTCAGGAACCACAAGTTCCATCTGATTGTGTCTGTGTAAGCAACCATGCTGCTGCAGTACAGGCTACAACCCGGGAATGGGAGTAAGTGACCACTGGATCAAGGGCTTTTTGCACAGCTTTGTCACTGGATGTGAACCACAGCTTTACAATTAGTTTCCAAAGTTGTTTTTGTTCTGCAGCGTTTTAAGCCTTTACAAATTATCCTGCCTACACATGAACACGCACACCCCACCACCTCATTACCCTGCGATCAACAAACTGGTTTAAGGAGCTGAGCTGGCCAAAAATTACTCCCTTTTTTATTGCCTAAGAATGCTAAAAGGAAGAGGTTATTAGTAAGGTAACGATACAGAAAATAGTCTAAGAAGTATTTGTCGTGGTAATGGTCCTACTTTTGTTCTCCTAAATAAAAATGTGAATGAATTTATTATTTAGTGACTGAGTAAACAGAACTTCATTGTGGCCCAGCAAAGTAGCATCTAAAAATGAAATATTCAGGCAACTAAAAGCTAAACAGAGTAATAGTAGAAGCAGGCACCAAAAGTCGTGAGGAACTATAGGTGAGCCAAGGCTCCAGTATGCCGCTTTGGCTTGTGCTGGGCACAGCACTACTGCCTCAAGTTCATGGCAGAACTGCCTCTGACTAGAGAGTGATTTTGGTATTAGTAGAGTAGATTCTAAGAATCATAGCTATAAATCCATTGTTGTTTTTCTTTTCTCAGCTTCAGTGATAGCTTTCCATTAGTATGAAAATAGTTTATGTTTTCAATTAAGCTTCTTACTTTCTGTAAAGCTCAGAAAGTTCATATATCCGGGTAGGATTTTATGTATTTAAGATGCATTCATAAACAGTTCTTGTTTTAAATTCTCCCTGTAATTTCAGGAACAATTTCTAATCCAGGTCCAAGAAAATCACTTCCCAAGCTACTTTATACTCGCCTACTTCTCTATTTGCCTGAATTCATCTGGGCTGTTGTAGGAGCTGTATGGGTGTCAGACAGCAGTGTGCAGTGCGAGAAGACTGTGATAAATGTCATCATTGGGACACTTATTGCAAGGTAAAGGTGCTTCCCCCCAAATCTAAGCTTGATAGCGTATGTAAAATGGAAAATACTGCTTACATGTGTTTTGTATGTGTTTATTGAAGGCTTTTCCAGCAGTTGGAGACTTTGATATTTCTTATAAATTTTTGTGGTTTCTCATAGAAGGGTTTTCATTGTGAAGGGAGAAGAATTTTTAAATCTAGACAGCTAGAATGAGTTGGTATCCTTCCCTAAACAAGCTTGAGCTACTTGTCTTGAGAGAGCATGTGCTAGAGTGAAGGAAAGGAGGTGGAGATCAGAAAGGGTAAGAGGCATAGATGGGAATGTAGACAACTGGGTAAATATGAAGAGGGTCGTAACTAGATCACTTAACCCGTAGTGAAAAGTGGAGCCTTCACACCTCCTCTGGGTTTCTATTTCCAAAGCACAGGGCTGTGATTTTGAGTTTGGTGCCCTATCTGAAATGAGCTGACTTGTTCTTGTGCCTAGTGGATTGAAAGCCTGGTAACGCACCGTTAAGACAGTAACAGGTGGTGTTCATACAGTATTTCATATCTAACTCTGTTTTCTGTCTGTCAAGATCTATAGTTGTGTTTTCCTGCATACTTGTAAGAATTATCTGGTTTCACGGTCTTTTCATCCCACTTCCTTCTGTTTTTCAGCTGGGTTATCATCATCTTTACCATCATTGGAGTTGTAATCGTCTTTGATCCACTTGGGGGGAAGAAGACATTTTACCTCACGGATAGTGTAAATCGGAACCTGGAAAGCAGTCAGTCAGGGCAGTTGCTATATAATGTGAAAAACACTGCCACCAGAGTCTGGGAAAAAAGAATCAGGTTACTGTGCTGTTGTATTGTGCAAGATGATGACCATCGAGTGGCTTTTACAAGTATCGCAGAGCTCTTCCGCACCTACTTTTCAGTAAGATGGAAAGCTTTTTTTATGTTCTGTTTTGACTAATTCTGAATTTGCAGACATTGCAACACACATGTACCTTTGTTCAGCCAGAGGTCCCTGCTACCCTGTGCCTTGAAATCGGGTTTTGAATATGCCAATTTCAAAATTAAAGGTGATTCTCATACAAGGTATACAACACTGATTTTTCCCTCCCTTTAACAAAGGTTTCTCTCCCCTTCACAAGCATGAAGGGCTGTGAGAAAACAGTATTCTTCCTCCCTAGGTGAGTATCTAATCAGGAGAACAAGGGTGAGTTTCTTTTCCTCAATATGTGAAGATCGAGGCATTTTTCCTACTGACGATGAGTAAGGAGTCATACCCATAGCAAAGAATCGGACTACTTTCTGGCTATTAAAGAAATGAGCCCCACAATATGTTAAGGCAGTCTTCCCATTCCAAGCCACTTCTGGGCACGTACCAGACTGGAGTGTGCACATGCAGGAAGTCGCTTTTTGGAAACAGAGAGCGTCTGCCAAATCGGAGTCTGCATAATGTTGATTTAGCTCAAATTTATGTCACCTACTGCTTGGGCAGCCATAGTTCAATGTTGACTTTGAAATCTGTTCATGATTTCAAGACTAGTAGTTCTTGTTTATTAAGCGGCACTTGGGCATGCTGATTTATAGCTCCAGCCAACTCAGTGGTTTATAGGGTAAAGGGTATAAGTCATATGGAGAGATGACTGCCCCAGATAGTTGAATAAAAACCCTTCAGCCTTCTCCTATGTACAATCCTTAGTTGTTCTCAGTATAGAGGACTTTTCACATAGAGCTTTTCACATAGTGGTATAGAACAGTGATCAATAATTTCTGGATCGTTATTTGCTATATGGCTGAGCTGGTCCTCTGTCGGGTATTTTGTTAAGTGATGAAATTCATGTGTAGCATTGTCATCGGTCTTACTGAAGAAAAACATTCAATACGTACAAAAGGCGTGGGAGGTTAGTTGCTGCTGTGACCTGTTTCTCCAATGCACATTGTCTCTGAGTGAAATGCATTTATATAAACTGAAAAAATAGAATTCTGTGTGCATTTTCGTATGAGGTAGTTTTGCTATGTTGAGGTGTGGGATGGTTTTAAGCGTTCTTTTATTTCTTTGTACAGGACACTGATTTGGTGCCAAGTGACATAGCAGCTGGTTTGACTCTGCTCCATCAAGAGCAAGACAAAATGGAAAGTTGCCCAAAAGAGCCTGAAGAAGTCCTGTGTCATTCTCCATCATCTCCTGGGGTAAGACAGGGCTGTTGCAGCGTCGGGTGCAATTACTCTAGGAGGTGGTGCCAGATCAAATTGAAATGCAGTTCTTTGTGCAAGGGTTTTTTGTTTGTTTGGGTTTTTTTGACAAAATTAAACACTACTATAAAAACTCACAACAATTTAAATTATTAATAAATGTAGTGAAAACATTTGGTGAGTTGCAGTCAAAACATTTGTCTGCTTTTGCATAAGTAGAACTTATATATGAATGGGGAATTAAGTGCAAAAAGGAATCATTTAGGACATTTGATCATTGTTGAAGAGCTGAGAGAGAAAGGGAACAGAGAGAAAATTAATATTTAGTACTATTTGCATAGAACTGAAAAGCTAGTCTTTTAGTATTGTGGTCTGTTTAAATGATGTCTGCTGCAAATATCCAGACAAGGTAAGAAGCAAAAATAGCGTCTTTTAAATGCTTGCAGATGATAGGTTACAGTTTGTTAATTGATTTTTGCTAGTCTTCTGTGGTAAAATGCCTTTGTAAATTATTTTACTTTCTGTGTTTCATAGAAGTATATAATTCTACTTCAACCAATGCATTTCTATCAACTTCCTTTTGAATCCAGCCAGTATGATGGGGTCATGCTTTAAAAGTCCTTGCCAGAGAGATCTGCTACAGACGCTTTAGCCATTCCTTTGACATCCCTAAGTAACATACTTGGCGTGAATGTTGTTTTCAGTATTGAGCTTATCAGTGTATAAGTATTGGAAGAAACTAATTTAATGAGAGCTTTTCAAGATTCTTGAGCTATGTAGCTATGTAAATAAACACAGGCTTTTTCCTGGAATATGAGTAGCTACTTTTAGTTCCTCTGAGACCTTGAGGTTTTCCTTTTGGATAGTGCGTATTTCATCATGCCTTGATTTTCACTAGTCTGTGTTCAGGTTTTATTCTGGGGCCGCCTAACACGCCTTTCTCTCTCTCTCTCCTTCCTTTTCTTTCCCTGTGTTCTTTCAGACAGATGATTTGGATATCGAAGTGGAGAATGCTGCTCACTATATGCTGTTTGCTGCAGCTGCTTATGGCT
This sequence comes from Fulmarus glacialis, assembly GCF_000690835.1. Taxonomy (NCBI): domain Eukaryota; kingdom Metazoa; phylum Chordata; class Aves; order Procellariiformes; family Procellariidae; genus Fulmarus; species Fulmarus glacialis. Next base: position 6,145 of record NW_009221936.1, read on the forward strand.
GGCCCTACTACATATACACCAACCCATTTACTGCACTTTGTAAGCTCAATAGTGACTGGTAGGTTCAATCAAGAGCTTAAAAACACATAGCTTCCTTCTATTTAACTAGCGTTAGCAGAAATAAAATCGTTTCAATAGCAGTATTTTTGTTGCATTAAATTACATCACTCTTGGGAATACATGAGCTTGATTGGTAGAGTTATCCTTCACAAATTCAAACATCAAAATAGGAACAAAATTCCAATATCTTTCCACCCTCAGAAACAGAACAGCTTTTGTTTCTTAAGCAAAGTTTGTGATTGAGATAAATAAAATTCAGTTAGCAAAATGATAAAGAAAGAACTGGCATTAAACCAAACATTTTTTTAAATGAGGCTTTTTAGAGCTACCTTTTGGGCACATATGTATGTATAGAAATAAAAGTGTATCAACAGTTTTCCCTGTCTTAAAGGAATTAGCAAAAGTTACCTGTCCCTCCAGCCTCCATTTTATTGCCTTTGCCCCCTTTACTCAAAGAAGTGTTTACAGTCAGTATTGAAGTATACATAATGCTGTGTAGGATTACTGTAGATTTAAGTGACCATTGACGTTTGTGACTGTAACCATGATTTTCTTAATTAGTAATGTGAAATTATTTAACCTACTGAAATATAAATGACTTGCATTACGCGATTATTTTTTTCTTGTGGAGAAAACATGAGATAAGCCTGCTGTACAGAATTTTTTCTGAATTTCCTTTTTGCTTGTTTGTATTTTCTGTCACTGGCCTGTAATCTTAAGAATTCTTTTCTTATTCCATTGTTTCCTCTGTTGATAGTCCTGTAGCAATGGTGTATTTGCCAGTCCTTGAACTGAAAATGTATGGCATGCTGCTCAGGCAAAACCAGGTTTATGGGCAGAGGTAACATCTTGGTACTATTGGAAAAAAAATTATTTAGAAAAAAAAAGAGCATTTGATTCCTGGCAGAAATCCTTCTGCAAATGTAACTGAGTTTGATTCCTTGAAAGGAAACCTAAAAAATTTGAACATGAAAGTTTTTCTCTTCTGTGTTTGTTAGTTGCGGAAATAGACCAACAGATTCTGATATAACTGGCAGTGATCGTCATAACTTTCACTTTGGATCCATCCTAAAAATAACAGGACTGCAATACAGAGACTTCATTCATATCAGTTTTCATAACAAGGTAAACAATCTGGACAGGCATTCAGCAAAAAAACTTAGTGATTAATTCAGTGATAGCAAGCGGTGAAGTTTCTACTTTGCTTTCAGCATTTATAATGTGCAAGATGCAAAGCCAAATGAAAACAGGCCCTGAAACATTCAGTTCTGATTTTTTTCCTAATCTAAAGGAATAGCCACAAAACCATTGACATAAATCTCAGTATTGCAAAAAAGGCACTTGATAAGAAAATAATTCAGCTTCTTTCCATAATACAATACAGAGCTCAATAAGAGAGCTTTCAGAAGGTGAGAACAAATGCTTACTCTTATAAGTGGGTGTCTTTACTAATTACATTTTTCCCCTCCAGATCTATGAGATTCCATTTTTTGTTGCTTTGGATCACAAAAAAGAAGCTATTGTGGTTGCAGTGAGAGGAACCTTGTCTTTTGAGGTATCATCCATCTGATATAAATAGTTAGCTTTATAGAAATGGGTGAACTTGTAGTATCTAGAGGAAATTATGTTACGCTGGCGCGTATAAAAACAACTCACTCAGAGGTATGAGTCTTCCAGGCTTACATTGTAAGCCCTTCTGTCCTTGGATGGGTGATATTCCCTGCACCACTGGAAGAGAGTGGGGCAGGGCGGGCAGTGGTAATTCCTTTTCACTGTGAGGGGAGGTGCATTCGTAATGTGTGTGTTTGCAGCTTGGAAATAATTGCTAAAATCAGAATTGTGGTTGCTCTATATATTTGCTGGGGTGGTGGTTTATGGCGGGTTGTGTTGTGTTGCTTACACACTTGGAAGTCAGCTTGTTGATGTCTCTATGACAATGTTGATTAGCAGGGCGTGACCCATAAGCCATGAAGCCCTGCAGAGACCTCTGACAAAAGCTGTCTTGTTTACAGGACATTCTCACTGATCTGTCAGCAGATTGTGAAGACTTGACACTGGAGGATGTTCTAGAGAATGGCTTTGTGCATAAGGTGTGTGCAGTCTGTAGTTGTTTATAAATCATCTCAACAGTAAGAAAACTATAAACACCTGGGATCCTTTAGTTAAACAGAAGAGTATTCTCCTTGTGAGATGGATTGCACAAATTATTTCCATGACTTGGTTGTTGCATCAAATACTGCCTCTGGAACTGCAAGGTAGAATTTGTAATCCTCTTGTCAGACTTTGTCCTTATTAAATATTCCAAAAACTTTAACCATTACGTAAAGACCACTTGGTTATAATTAGACCTCTGTCAGGAGCATGTTAAAAAGAAGACCAGCTTTTCAAAAAAAAAGTTGTTCTGTGATGGTGGTGTGTTTAAAGTATACATGTATCACACTTCAGATGAGACATACCCTTCTCTTCTAACTTTAAATGCTGTCTTGTAGGGAATAACTCAAGCTGCAAATTACATCTATCGAAAGCTAATAAATGATGGAATTTTAAACCAGGCTTTCACAATTGCTCCAGTAAGTTACCTTCCAAATAATTTGGTTTGCCAGAAAAATTACACAGAACTTTTTCTGTGTCCGTCTATGTTTCAGTCTTCTCTTTCTGTCTATAGGAATATAAACTTGTGATAGTTGGTCACAGTTTGGGTGGCGGAACAGCTTCTATATTGGCAATCATGCTCAGGAACTCTTTCCCAACATTAAGATGTTATGCCTTTTCTCCTCCAGGAGGACTTTTAAGGTAAATATGAGACTTCTGTTATTTGATTCTGTGTGTAAGATGTAAAAATCTTCAAGATAGTTGACAAATACGGTAGGTGATAACTCTGGGCTTGATTGTGTTAAGAGTTTGTTCATACATTCTCCACTAGAATTAGATTTGCTCCATCTGGAGTTACATTTGAGTTCTTGGGGGAATATTACAGAATGAAATATATCTAGTGAATTCTGTCAGATAGTATAATTAAAGTTTAAAATAACTGTTTCGGAAATAAAATGCTGACTTGTCTAGTCTAGCTTGGCCTGTTTGACATCTACACATACCCTTATAATCAGCATTGAAATTACTCTGTCATCTATAGCAAGTAGGTCTGAAAGTCTGCTGAAGAACTGACTGCAAATGCTGCTGCTGTTGCCACATATTTGTATTTTTATTGAATGATAATGATCATCATAAAACTAAAGTGTGCCTATCTCTTTAGTGTATCTAAAGGGTGTCTTTTTTTTTTTCTTAAGCAAATCACTTGCAGATTACACTAAGCACTTCATTGTGTCAGTCATTGTTGGAAAGGACCTTGTTGCAAGGTGAGATGGAAATATTTTTCAATTGTTCTTTCAGGGAGGAAAGGAGGCTTTTCTTTACTTTCTTCTATGTGTGTTTAAACAGGTTAAGTATGCCCAACATGGAGGATTTAAAGAGGAGAATAGTGAGAATTGTGGCAAACTGCAACAGACCCAAGGTAACTAAATGCAGTTCCTGGTTAAAAGTCAGTGGAATTGTTAGCTGAGTTAAGTCCCAGCTTTAATGAAGTGACAATCGGTGTGTTTATTTTATCTTAATGATGAGAGTTACAATTGTGTTTTGGAACAAAAGCATTTGTTTTTAATTCAGCCATACTTGTGTTAGTCTCTTATCCTATAAAGCTGTCTTGTTGGAAATTAAGATTCAACAGGACATTGAAGATATCCGTGCACAACATCCAAGACCTGAAATGATCTGTTTGCTAGTTTTGCTGATAAAGCAAAGTATTAAAAAATGAAAATTAAAAGAAAGGAAAAAAAAAACAAAACCCAAAACAAACTAGCTAAAATGATGAAAAATCAGTAAGATTACTTACTTTAATAACCATTCAGTATTAGTAAGTAAACAAATTAGTGGGTTTATTTAATTTTTACCTTCAGAATTCATTTGGAAAGCAAATATTTCTCTGTTACGGTGTTAATTGTTTACCTCTTCTCTTTACTGTTAGTGAGAAACAGTTTTGAAAGTGCTGGAACAGCATGGTGTCAGGCAAGATGATACTGGAGGTATAGAGGAGTGGCTTAAAGATTCAAAACTGCCATTTCTGACTATCTAAAGTTAAATCTGCTGTACCCACAAGATTTCCATGTAATCCCAGGACCAGGAGTCATACAGAGGGCCTGGGTGACATTGTAAATACAGAAAAAGATGATGGACAGTTAGAAGGTGCAAGAAAATTTAAATCTGCAGAGCAGAATCCACACAGAATAATTCAATTGGTAAAGACTGTAATGTTTTCCATAGTGTTACTAATGGCTTGGGTTAGATATTGATGAAATAGATACTACTGTGGGGAAGATTCGGTAAGGAGATTTTATCAAACAAAAAGTTTGGGGAGCATGTGCATACAGTCATTTTTAATCTTTTAATTGTAGTTTCAGATGATGTGCATGCAAGCACACAACTAGAATAAGTTGCTTGAAGAGATGCCGAACCTCAATTCAACTGTTTTTTTTTTCTGAATTCAGTACCAGATTTTGCTGCGTGGGTGTTGGTATGAAGTGTTTGGAGGAGATCCAGATAACTTCCCAACTGAGCTGGATGGTAGAAGCCAAGATGCCCTCACCCAGCCACTTCTGGCTGAGGAGAGTTTAATGGTTCATCGGTCACCTTCATACAATGCCCTTGAGGATGAATCGCACTTAAATTCACCGCCTCAGTATCCTCACCTGTATCTTCCTGGAAAGATTATCCACATTGTAGAAGAATCCAGCTCTAGGAGGTAAGTAGAATAATATCTTGCTTTCCTAACATCTACTTAAAGCTGCTTCTCACTTTCAAAGTACGTTTCCAGCTCTGCTGCTCATCTGCATCTCCGATACCCATCTTTGGTTATTACGCATTAGCTAGCCTCTCAGTTTTTATTCTGTGCCTCCCTGCTTCTTTCTGTTTCACTTAAAGCCCTGGAAACTGTTTCTTTTTACGCACATATATTGCATGTGCGCAGGTGATGGTTTTAAACAGTAAGACTGTTAAGTTCAGCTTGGGCATGCTGCGGTTCCTACCTGAGACTGCAGATCTTGCAGTCTTATGTCCTGGTGGTGGTGAAGTGGTAACAAAATACCTAGTTATTGAGTACTCACATGAATATTGGTGATGAGAAAGAGATAAAATATTGCCCATAATATCGGCCTGGCCAGACTGGAGAGGTCCAGTTGCCCCAGTAACCAGCGTGCCCATGCAGCCTCTAGTTTCCTGTCCTTTGCTGGTTTTTTGTGGACGCAAGAAAGTGAGACAAAGACAACAGAAAAGCTGAAACTGCTGGAAGGGTGAGGATTGTGGGTTTGTTGGGGCGATGTTGTGTTTAGGGTTTTTTTTTTTTTTGTTTGTGTTTTGTTGATGTTGGTTTTTTTAGACAAAACAACGTGAAACAGCCCACAGGCTAGACAGTACTTGCTATCCTCCCTTGTTTCATTCTGAAACAGAAATAAGAGCAGCTGTAACTTGCACAAGACCATCTTACAGAAGAAAAAAAATCCTGTACTTTACAGAAGAGGATAGAAAAGGGCTAGAGAAGAAATCCACTGTTTTTCCTCCTGTTCAGTAGATTAGTATTTTATTTAAGCTTCAGATCTTTAACGTTTAACGATTTTAATACTGGTTTTACGGGTTAGATACTTTAACACCTCTGACGTGGAAGGTTTTCTCAATGGCTGCTCTTCCACTTTACTTTATTGAGTTTATTTCTTTCCCTTATGTCACAGCACAGCAGTTAATTATGGGTTTTTTTCTTAATTGGACTAGCATCATGTGCTCTTCTGTAAAATAAAATCCTAAATACATCGAATGTGCAGCATTAAATCTAGTGTCTAGTCTCCTACTGATACCACTGTGACCTACTCCCTGAATTTGACATTAACTGTGTGAAGGGGCAGTGCTTAACCCCTCATCCCCCTTTGCTCAGACTGCATTCCGTGTTTCTTTGAGCAGGATTATTTGATAGCTTCTTTCACTGTTAAGGCGCAATATAATTTGGCGTAGTTCTGCCTTCAGGGACGTTGAATGGCAGCGTTTCCAGCTGTGTGCTGAAGGTCAGAACCGTAGCTCTTTGGGGGCCCACCTTCCTGCTGTGAGGAGGGTCCAGTTCCTCCCTGAGCAAGGTCAGGAGTCTCCTGGTTTGGCACTGAGCACCACTTCTGACAGTCTGAGCCCTTGCCTTGTATTGGTGGTGTGTGGTGTGTTTGTGTTTTGTTTTTTTTTTTTTAGGTTGTGCTCTTCAGATATTAAATATACGGCAAGATGGTCAAACGAAACAGTCTTCAGCAGCATTTTAATTAGTCCCAAGATGATAACAGACCACATGCCAGATGTTGTGCTCAAAGCTCTGAACAGTTTGTCTCAGGAACATGGATCTTGTATTTCTTGTCAAACACGAGAATGTAACACCAATGTAGTATAACCACAGCTTGAAGGCGAGGTGTGTGGGTTTTTATTGCAGGTTTCAAGTATTCAGGACACATTCATTCCACTTTCATATGTAAGTGGTTTTCAGTACTTTTCTCACATTGCATAAAATAAACAAGGGTCCTAATGCCCTTGCCTCTGCAGTGACCACGAGTAATATTTTGCTGGTGAAAGCACAGATTCTGCGCTTATGCAGAAGGTTGAGCTTTTACAAAAAATGGAACAGCATGACAAGGTCTAGCTCAGCCTGTGTACGCTGGCGCATGAGAGCTGAGGCATCAACTGAATACTTGACAAAAGCGAGCGCGTACGTGAGGACAGCTTGGCCTACGCGTTAGAGCAGAGCCCTGTCAGACCTTAAAAAAAAACCCACAATCCAGTTCTGCTTCAAACTCACTTCATGCTGTTGTCTTAGCGCCCCGTGACTGCCCTTTGCAGAGCCTGGAGGGTGATGTATGACAGGAGTGCTATGGCAGCACCCCGGGGGCTGGAGGTGGGTACGTGCACAAGTCTGCGGTGGGCGGCAGCGTGCGGGCAGGCCGCCCCATGGGTCTTTAATTGGGCAGTTCTGATTGCACTATTTTTCTTACAGATTGTGGTAGTATCCCAAGGCAGGGGGCGTGTTGTGGTTAAATGCTGCTTGGATATACATGTGCAATATTCTTTAATCTACCTGTCTTTTGTATGTGTTGGTCTTTACGACTACTTTTATTGATTTTAAACTAAACTAATGCTATAACTACTTAACAAGATGGAAAAAAAGAAAATATTGTTCATGCCCTGGCATCGTTATCATCACTAGCTCTGACTACCAAGAACACCAATCTAGTTCTGCCAAAAATGCATAACCAGTTTTACTGATTTTAAAGACGTGGATTCCTTGTTTCTAGTGTGGAACTATTTTAATTTTTTTTTTTTTTTTAAGACTCGGCAGCATTTCTTATTTAAAAAAAAATCGATAGAAATACATAAAAGTAAGATGATGTGGTTGAAAATAACTGTATGGATGTTCTTGCTGTGATACTTAATATGGAGACAAAATAAAATGCACTCTAAAAACCTCTCTTACTACATTCAGGAATGCTGGGTGTGACAAAAGTGACTAGCTTATAGCTGTTGAAACAGCTAGATGCCATGCAGCAAGGTAAGCCAACACCACTAGTGAGGGCCTAGCACGTGCTAGTGGTGCTGCTTTCAGGGTACCACAGCATCACCCACAACCTCCCCCGGAGTAAGACTAGCCACTGGGGCTAGGGCAGGGCAGCAAGCTGTATGCTACTACCCTGGGGGCAGGGGAGCTAACAAGCATACAGCATAGCTATATATTTAAAAGGCTAAAATCTGAGGCATTTAAGCACAAACTATTTTACAAACTGTTGAAGTACCAGCTTTAGAGGAAAAGCACTTTTGTTTGCATGCAATAGAGGAAAACAGGCATTTTTTCCCTAGTTGTCAGCAGCTTTAACATGTTGCATAAGCAGCAGTGGGAGCTAGTAACAACTCAAATGACAAGGCACTTTGCCATGTACCATATTTAATTCCGGTTCTTAACATTAGGGCGCCACTGAAAGAGCCCGCGGTAGCACACGCATCCCTGAGGAGACAAGTACGCCATGCTGCTGTTGGCTTCGGAGGAAGAACACTTATTCATAGTGGTACAAGGATGAGAACACTTGCTCAGAAACTCAAACATTACCACACACGTGATTCAAGGATTTATTAAGTCATACATGCAAAACATACTGCTAATTGCATTAGCAAAAGATCAATGTAAAAACTTCACAATTTTGCAACTTTTATTTTTAAATTTTGCTTTAGTGGTTGAAAGGGTGTAGTTCAACATTGTATTCCTGCCAGTTTAGGATGTACAGAACATTAGCACTAATTTACAGAACCTCACAGACCCAAGTTACCATTACTCAATCTATGCTGCACATGTACATGTAGTGACATAAAGAACACTTGTCTGCATTAGTAATGTTACAGTGGTGGGGATATCTGGCAAATAGTGATATTTGAGAAGGTTCATAGTTTATAGAGGTTTAAAATATAAAAATTACTAAAATGTGTAAAGCTGCTTCACATGATTTTTACACCTAGTTAATAGACTAAAAGCTCCTCAGAAAGCATATAACTTACTGGGTCAGAAATAACGAAAATAAGGAGGATATGCTTGAACATTCTACCCTGGGGGGGAGGAAAAAAAAGCAAATTTCTATCAGCAGAAAGGTTTTTAAAATACAAGTTATATTGCTCAGTAAGAAGAAATTCTACAAGAAAAGCATTTACTACACAAGAGTTGTGGGAATGACTGGTTCAGAACTGTACCTCAATGAATGCCCTGCTTGAAATTCAAAGGAATTTACCTCTGAACACCAACCCCTCGTCCACTACTGCACCTCTGGGAAAACTGGGAAAATGGTCGCTGATTTTAACCTGCACTAAAAGTCAATTCAGTTTCAACTACCCTGGCAGTGTAGCGTGAGTCATCTGTACAGTGTCAAAATACTGTCTGGCACTATCACTTGATCCAACCCAATATTTCATTTATCCATCACAATAAATGCTGTCAAAAGGACTAGATACACTTTAGTAAGAATAGTTAGTTATTTATTTTTTAAATCACAGCAGCAAGAACTAGATTGCAACCGAGCCCTTACCAATGATAAAGCATTTTACACTGTGACTCAGGGGTGTCAGTCATTGTCAAAGATTTAGGTTCGATATACAACGCTATGCAATGACTGTGGGTTGAGAAAAACATGTAATAATAAAACACATTAGAGTGCAGTGTTCTGCTAATTATACGGTACTGTTACTTACCGTGAAAAACTAGAAAGTGTTTTTGCATTTCCTAACAGAAATTAGAGTCATCTTCAAGAATAATCTTTAAAAAACAGTTTAGTGCTTAGTGTTCATAGCACAACGATGCAACTTAGTTCAGCAGATAGTTTGGCAACACTTAATTGAGCAAGAATAGGATTTTAAAAATAAGGCTTTACATAGGTTTGTCTTTTCAGGAGTTTGCTTTTAGAAGAATGCAAGGTAGCTTTCATACTTTAAACAAATGAAACCGTGAAATCGTTGATTGATTCAAGAATTTATGGAAGAGAACTAATTTATAACAGAAGAACTTGGCATTGAGTGTGAATGCTCCATTGTTCTGAGCAAAGCACAGGGTTTGGAGTGGGCTGGGGAGGGTGATGTTTACAGCAGCAGACATTTTCTCTTCCTCTTCTTTACAGGAGGGGGGCACAGAACTGCTCGGATAGCTTCATCAAACACTGTCTTGAGGCCTCGCTGCGTAAGTGCTGAGCATTCTAGGTATTTCACTGCACCTGTGGAAAGCAAAGAGGCAATTACAAAGCAGTTTTCCACAATTACAGCAGCACTGCTAGCTAACTCCACAGAAGCCAGGTATTTATTTTAATTAAGGTACAACATCTTCCACAAACAAAGTTTAGATCAAGTTAACAATAACCCGTTGCCATCATACCAATCTCTTTTGCCATGGCAAGGCCCTGTGGGTAGGTGATAGGAGTCAGCTTCTTCTCCTTCAGTTTTTCAATAGTGTCCTTATCATCCCGGAGATCGAGTTTGGTACCCACTAAAATGATGGGGGTGTTGGGGCAATGGTGCCGCACCTCAGGATACCACTGCAAAAAAAACAGCGTGGGTTGTGTGTGTGGGCAGATTTCCACAAAGGCTCTCGAACGTTACGACCAAAAGGCTCACAGTCCTTCATGAGTCAGTTAAAGGGTAAAGGGGAGAACGCAAGACCCCATTAAGCAGTATTAAAAGAGCACACAATTGCAAAACATTTTTAATGAAGCCAACAGGTATTTCTATATACTTTAAAAATTTACCCTGTTAAGAGCTGTGTTTTTTCCACACACCAGAAAAACCCTGATCTGCACTTCCCCCACCCATGGAGACCACCTCTCATTTGTGAGGTCTCCACAATGCCATACAGCTGAGTTGCCCAAGGACATGAAAGACTGCAACAGCAGCAGAGCATGTGCCAGAATGCTGGCTGATTCAAGAAACAACTGGTATCAACCTAATTTTTACATTCATTTGTTTTTTAATATTTTTCTTTAAATTGCATTAATTTAAATTCTGATCTTAGCACCTTCTTGGCTCAAAACTCTTGAACTACTGTTACCCTATCAATGCATCAAGGAACAATTCATACTTGGAGTGTTTCACATGCCCTGAAGTCCCATGACTTAGGAGTTAGGCAAATGGATTTCTGCCCTTTCAAACTACATTTCACATTGCCTGCCAAAAAAAAAAAAAGCCTAATATTTTCCAGGCGCTGCTGTAAAGTGAACACTACATTGAACCCTGAGAAATAAAATGAGACCAGCCCTGTACTTACCTTAGCACGGACATTTTCAAAGGAAGCAGGACTCACAAGAGAAAAGCAGATTAAGAAGACATCCTACAAAAGAAGTTGATAGAAGTCAGCCCAGCAGAGCAACGACTATAAAATCTCATCACCATGAAGAGGCCAATATCACCAGCATCTATATCACACTCATCGATATCACACTTGCAAAAGGCAAGGTCGACAATACAGTTGCACACAACAATCAGAGGTAGCTTTCCCAGTGGGAAATCCATTCCCAGGCAGCTACACCAACAACAAATAGATCATAATCAAGTTTATAATCATCTATTGCAGTAGCCAGCAACTAAAACACTAATACCATCGCATTGCAAGCTTTTCGCCCCCCTAAATGTCATTTCTTCTCCCTCACTGACATTCAGGAGGAAAAAAAAAAAAAAAAAAAAACCACAAAAGAGACACACTGCAGATCCTTGACGAACACAGGAAGCCATGAAGAGTTGTTAGACTGGCTTCTGAAATGGGGCTGGATGCTCTTTGCAGATCTCTTAAGTGATTTAAACCTTGAAAGATGTGACTCATCAGCATAGGATGTTGCAAAGTGTTAACCATTGGCACCGATTTTTTTAAATACAAATATACTATTATATACTACTCTAAAGTAGTCTTAAATTGCAAAGGCAAAGTATACAGTATTGAATAAGAAAAAAAATCATACAATAATTTCTACAGTTATTACTTCCATGCCCAAGTCAGAAGAATCTTGCAGAACTGTCACTTCTACTGAATGTCAGTATAAAAAGACTTCAGAATTTCTCTATAACCAAATTAGGATTGAGAAAAAAAACCTTGAAAGCTCCCTCCTTTCCTTTCTAAATATGAGAAAGCAGAGAGAAAAGTGGGTGTTTTAAGGGATCTTGCATAACTCACTTTTCAATTGAAGGCAAAACCAAAGATTGTAAGTAAGAGCAGGTAAAAACATTTTAGAGCAAATGCTTACACTAACTGCCTTACAGTATACACTTCAAAAAACCCAACAAGCTTCACACATGACACACTGTAGTCTACAAGCACTCAGAATAACCACAAAATTAATTTTTGCTGTCTAAACAGATGAAGACTCTAATCTTGCTGTACGACCCAAAACTCAGTAAGGATCTCTCAAACAAGCCCAACGTTCCCCAACCTACCTCTGCATCCGTACTTATCCCAGTATCAAACGTGTTAAAGAATCAGGCGTTTCAGAGTGTTAGTTGATTGTGCTGCATTTCAAGGCATTTTGTTAGGTCAGCATCTGACATCTGCACTGCTAAGCACTTGCAACCCAGTTGTTCATGCATCACCCCAACAAGTTTCCGTAGCAGCGTCCCAGAAGAAGAAAGAAACAACATCAAATAACGTGATACTATGGCCACTACTTCTGTTTTCCAATTCTGCAGGTTTGTGGCGACTGAAGTTCTGCACATTACGCAGACTCTCTCTCCTTTACTAGCTCCAGAGATCAAAAAATTCACTGTAACCATGAGGAATTATTTGAAGATTTCAGGAGTCTTACACACTACCAATCTTAATAAGTAGGAGGAAAAGCTATTTATTTGCAAGAAAAGGTTTAGTCTTAGCAACTCGTATAAAGAGATTTGGTAACAGAGTTCTCAGATCTAGCAATTCGATAGTTCCAAGAAAACTAGTTGCTTAAAAAATAGGGGCCAATTTATCACTATCGTAAGCAAGACAAGATGACAGAACTTGGAACTGAAGTTTATTTAAAGTTTTACATACGGCAATAGGTTGATCTGTCAGACTGGAAGATATATTCTTACCATTGGTTCCTCCAACCTAATAACAGTAGGAGATAAAGTTACTCCTAAAATGGATTTAAGGGAAAACGTTCTTAGTCAGCGATTTGTGCTCACAAATACTCACAACATGGTTTTATCTTCTTAAGAGAGATGCTGCCCTACAATTCAGCACAACCAACTACCTGCATCCAGAACAGACCACCAGACTTCCCCATAAACCTGTAAATGTCTGTCTGCATTGTCAGAAGTAACTTGAAAGAGCAAACCTCTCATGAAAAGCATCCTCCTAACTTAATTTTCTTTTTGGTTTGATCTCCTGAGGAAACAAAGTTAACCACCTTTTCTGTCCCAACTTCTTCCTTCCCCAAATATTTTGCAATACTGGTAGATTTCAAATACATTTGGGAGAAGGTATTAAATTCCTGTATATTTTAAGGAAAAAAATAAAAATATGAATAAGGGAAAAAGATACAAATTAATGCCTCCGCTATGGCAAAGTTCTTACTGTGAAGTTAATAGCTACTGAACTGCTGGGTGGCTTATCAAGATACACATATTGGCCAAGTAATCAGCAATACCTGCTTTCACCTTGCCCAGAACATAGTTCAGGTGCACATACAGGGAAACAGAGGGCCACAAGAACATGTGAGGGGTGAGTTTTAAATAGCACAGTGAAGGAAGGGGGAGGCTGAATGCAGATCCTAAAAAAAGTCAGGCTTCATCAGCTCCACTGTTCTCTTCCTCTGTGCTTTTTATTAGTTTCATGGGGTTTTTTGTCCTTTAAGTGATGATGAATCTTACGTATTGCACAAGTCTAAAATCTGAAGACTGCTTCATAAGAAGTTCAAGACTTACCACCCTGTTCCATTTTCTGCTGTAAAAAACAATCTGAATAACTGAAAGTACTTCAAACCTTTACTTAACAGTTATACATACCTGTACAGAATAGATTTTTTTTTTACCAAAAGTATGCTTAGATTGACATGGAATTCTTTTGCAGGCTATCAGAAAGCCACAGTTATTTTAGCAGGCTGAAGACACGCACATGCATTCTGTCCCTTTGTCACAGGGGAGGAACAATATTCTCCCTTAAAACTCTGCTTTCTCACACTATTGAGTGATCTTTCAACATACCCTTTTCTACCCTGAGATACTTTTTTGAAAATATTTTTACAATGTTAAACAAAGCTTAAGTTCTCCTAAGTATCCTATAAATATCTAAATATTAGTGAAAAACAGCTTTCCATGGTTTCTCTTCCTAGAAAAATACTTCTAGGAAATGCAGATATTTCTGGCATTTCTACTAGAGTTGCCTACAACTGGCAAGTTCATATCCATCTTGGGTACCAAAACTGATGGGAAAGCCTAACTGTAAGAGTTAGTGAGCAGTGAATTAAGGAAAATTGTGAATTAAGACAGTTTACTTAAAAAAGCACCAGAGTTCATTAAGTAAGATTCACATTACTCAAGAGAGCAGTTATGCTGTAGAATAACTGGAACAATTTTGCATTTTACATTATTAGCATTGAATATAGATATCTGACAGTTAACAACAGCAGTAATCAATGCCAAAAAAACCCCTGCAAATTATCACCTTTTTTACTTATAGCACAGCTCCACCAGATAGAAGTAACTGCTCTAAAGAGACTAGAAAGCCAGTCTCTACAAAGATTAACTGTAGCTGAAGTCGCACTGGAAAGAAAAGAGCAGATTACTTCAGCATTTTCCTCATACAAGAAAAGATACAGCACGCAGACAGGACTTAACCAGTTGCAAGCATGGAAGACAGAAGCACATCTGTATTGATGTTATAGCACAAACTACAATAAGTAATAAAATAGCCATGGGCTTAAGTGTATTAGAAAGCTCTGACCCACCCTCTGTCAATACCAGTAGTATCTTCATTCAGTACTGCCTCTTTCACGTTTAGAACATATTCACAGAGACTAAACAATACCAAGTGCTTAGCAGTGACAGTGTCAGGTTGCAGCCAAACATCATGCCTAAAACCAAAAACAAACCCTGCTTTTGGCAGGCATGCTAACCTTAAAATCAGTGGACTAGCTGATGGGACTATTCACCAAAGGTTTTTTGGTTTGGGTTTTTTTTTTGGGGGTGGGGGTTGTTTTGTTTTTTCTTGTTTTAAATCATTCTAGCTGATTCTCAGGCTGCAACTACACAAAAGCCAACATGTATCAGTGCACGCAAATACACAAGCATGCAAATTTTAACCTTTGTACAACCGTACACACATCAAAGATTGTAACATTACAGCTACAGCACATAGGATGAAGGAAGGTAGCTTGCAACAAGTCACTGTTACTAATAAATACAACTCCAGATGTGACAATGTTGGCCATACGTTCAAAAAGACAAAAACCTTTGTTAGACAAAGCCACACAGATTCTTTCCTAGTTTCACACTGTAGTTCTTACTGTTTGCGGATAGGAGAGTGGACGTAGTCTGTCATAGTCCTCTTGACCAGCTGTATCCCACAAACCCAGATTGACCGGTTTTCCATCAACCATTACATTAGCGGAATAGTTATCAAAACTAAAAAAAAGTAAAGAAAGAGTTAGGTGCATTAGCTTGCAGTAAAATAGGGCACCGAGGGACTTTTTCCTACAGAGTCCTAATTGGGCACACTACAATAGGAAACATTTTTGTTGCATCCTTCTGCTTCCTAGAAACAGTAAAGTTGTTCTTAAATACTGAGCCTGGTATTCGGTAATGGAAGGCACAACAGACTTTGTCCAGTCTGAACAGAAGTCATCTTTTTCACTGCTCTTCCAAAGTAAGTGTTAATCTCAGTAAGTACAGGAAAGCAGGTGATGCACTTAGCAAGCACTTTCCAGTCTTAGCGGGACATTCAGCAAGTTAATCTGTCTCATTTTGTAAGATTTAGAATAGACGATACATGAGCAACAGCCAAGGAATCCTTAATGACAACAGTAGGTAAGAAAAAAAAAAAACTTATTAATCCTGCCAATCAAAAACCCCTCAGTATCAAAGTTAAGAACCAGGGGCCAGTAGAGGCATGATTTTTATCTCATCACTACTGTAGGTGCAAAGGTTTTAATGACTTGTTAAGGCTAAACTAAGTTCACTGGGAACAGAAGCATACTGTAATGCAAAAATCTAAATTTAACACCAAAAAAAGGAAACAGGAGTAATCAAGACAGCAAGGTCTTGGAAGGGTAACTAAATGCATCTGTAAATCACATTAGAATGTATTTTGTTATCTGAAAAACTCATCAATATTTACTGAGAGCAAGATAGCCAGATAAATATAGACACATCCAAAAAGGGCAAAGAAGCTGCTCGTGTACAAAATGCCCCCCCACCCCCCACCCTCAAAAAGAGAACTACACTAATACTGATACTGAAAAATCCTTACATGCAAGAAAATGGGAAGCACCAAAATAAATGAATCCCCACAATCACGCCTGAGGAGCTATAGAGCTGTGGCTGGCTTAGCACAGGATTGGCAGTAGCACAAAAAGTGGAAAGAACAAAAAAAAAAAAAAACAAAACCCACACACACCAAAACAAAACCCAACAACTCTAGTCATGTAAGCCAACTATTTCTGACTATGATACGACGTTTTACAAGCTGTTCAGCCTTGGGACTGCTTATTATGAATGATATTAAATAGAAATAACACATTATTTTAAAAGAGAACAGCATCTGATAAAATGTTAGCAAATGTTACTCCCTAATAAGCTAGGCCTAGTGAGCAGAGAGAGGCAAAACTGATGGAGCATGAACAAGCACTGGTATGACTGTGCTAAGCAGCAAAAGCCCAAAGTGCTTCTCCTTACGCACACCTAGATACTCAGTTAAACATTTAAGATGAAACTGAGCGGTGCTTGCAGCCAATTCAAACAATTCAAATAAGGAATCTGGAATGGCAGTAAGCGCAGAGAAGTTGACATAAATGATGTTTTAGGATTTTATAAGTACTTACACAGTGGGTATATATTCTCCAGGAAATGCATTGGTTGTGTAACTGATGAGTAGGCATGTTTTACCTACAGCACTGTAAAGAGAGAGTTCACATGTAAAAAACATTCACCTTGAATAATGAGAAATAATATTCCTTTTAGGGAAGAAGACTGATTACATCCAGTCATCTAAGGAACAACTGAGTGTCAGCAGTTGCTATTGTGCAGGAAAACAGCTAACAGACTGTAGCCTTAAGATTACTGGCAATGAAAACACACCTAATATAAACATCCATTTTGTGAAGTGGTAAATTACCAAATTTTGTTAATCTTTAGACAAAAAAACCCACAAGTATTAATAAGACTGCTAACATCTGCTAGTCACCTGACTGAATACTCATCAAGACTGCCTTACTCTAACTCCCTGAAATTAAAAAAAACCCTGAAAAGTATTTCCAGATACCCTTTACACAATTCCAAAACACTTATCTTTTCCAGAAAATGGTACTTTCACACAAGTAAAGCTTGAAAAATCTTGAAAAGTATAATTTCTCAACACATCGTTACTTTTGAGTATTTGAGGAACAAATACAAATTATAATCCTCACAATATTTATTGCTATTGCAAAATTACTTCCCGCGTGCATTCATCAACTATTTAAACATTTCATAAACTGATTTATAGATAAATTACACTCCAATATTGGAGAACTTGGAACATTGAACCTTTCCCCACAGATCTAATTCTGTACAGCCTCAAACAGGGGCAGGACAAGGTTCTGTTCCAGATTTCCTTCAAAACTCTGGCAGCCAGCTCCTTCCCTCTCCACCCCACATCTTATCTGGAGTCAAACATTAGATTAACAACACCATTGAATTTCTGTTACAGTTTCAATTAAAGGGTTGGAAAACTTTAAATTGGACCGTATTTCTTTTTTAAAATAGAGTCTGCAAAGAGTGTTTCTGACACTGCAGACTGGTTCCCATGCTGGCTTCTCACTTGAGGTGCATAATCCTTTAACAGCGTGAGAGATACCAGAAGTGAGTGTCCAACTAGTTCCTCAAAAGCAATAATGCCCAGACAGCCTTACAGTCTTCCCGATCACTCTTCTCAAACAGACAAACTTCCATGCAAGGAAAACTGTGTTGTCTTGCAGATGTTTTATCACTACAATGATTTGCTCAAAGCAAGTCGGCAGTAACTTCGAAACCTTACTGTACTTACACGTATAATCTTGCCTTTAGTATTAGGTTTGACTCATGAGCCTCCTGAACTAAATCTTTCACAACCTGAACTAAATCTTTCGTTAAAGTTATAGTCTAGAACTACACTCAATATTAAAAAAAAACCCCACACAAACACCAAACAAACCACAAACCCAACCCAAGAACCAAATGCTATTGCTAAAAATAACCTATTATCTTTTAGCTTTTGCAGAAGGAAAAAAAAAAAACCTCACAGAAACAAGCTTTAGTCAAGGACTTACTAACTCTCCAGCTGCAAACATTCTGAGGCATTCATATCTAGATTTCACTATGTATCTTTCACTTCAATCATTGCATTTCTTCTCTTGGTTTGGAAGCACGTGTACCGTCCCTTCACTTACCAAAGACCGTCTTCAAAATGATTTAACACTCAACATTAACCAACCAGCCTTACCTAGTGACTCACAATTTAAGGCAGGTTAAGTAAATTTGATCTTTGTCACAACCATAAGTTGCTGTGTATGTTGTAGCTCAATCCACAACAAGTCTCTCCATTAAACTTTAAGCAGTTCCATACTGCATTAGCCCAAGAAGTTATTTGATAGCAGCATCTGACAACATTATCTTAAATGCTTGAGCTACTAAAGAGTTGCTTCAGTGTGCAAAATTACATAGGATTTTATCCTACATGCCCAATTTTTAATTGTAATTTTATGTTTCTGAGCTGACACCTAGCATAACATCCCATCTGCTGCAACTCTCTCTCATCATACCATGCAGTTTTCCACACTACTTTTCACACCTGCTTCTAAGGAAACAAGATGCCAGTTCCTTGCACAGCCTGGGTTTTTTTTTTTTTCCTTTCAACATGCACTCTCCTGTAACAACAACAAAAAGGGGAGATTTAATTCTGTTCTTAATAAGTACAATCTCTGAACATTTTCCTGTAGTAACAGGCTTGAGACACACTTGTGCTCAAAAGTAGGAGAGGGATTTACCATTCAAAAACTTCCATGGGAAAGAATTGGGGAGCCGTATGACAACACAGCTAATCTAATTTAACAGCTGTCAAAAGAGGAGATCCTATCTTATCTCTTGCACTAGCATTCACTGACTCTAACAAGCCAGAACAAGGAGTTAAGGAAAGCTATTCACTCCACCTCCCCCATAAGGACAACTTGCTATTTTAGCTCCCCGAGCTATCAGTTATATCAATTTGAATACACTGCTGAATTGCACTCACATCACTATAAAGCAGGCTATGCTGGTCCAGCTTATAAAGGACAAATGTGAAAACCTTCAAAATACCGAGAGGAGCAAAAGCCAGATTCTTTGGGAAAACTTCTTGAGGCGCAGAGGCTACGTGTTCTCACATTTCTATAACCTGTTCGGTCTGATGCTGCATTTTCAAGTAAGTTCATGACAGGTAATTTAAGCTTCTAACAAATTAATGTTGAACTCAACATTTTCAGCAGCGATCAAGAACTCTTCTCTGCACCCAGGCTCCTTTGCTCATCTTGCACTGAAACTGGTGAGTCTGCTCTGGCTAATCAAAACAGCACAGGAAGGAGGCGGTGAGATTTCATTCCAAGCTTAGAAGTGCCTATAGTGTGTTTCTGCAGCACCAATCAGCCAGAGTAATTCAAACAAGAAAAAACATGTTCAACAACCCTGTTTCAGACTTGCTCCATCTAGGTTTCCTGCTTTCCTTGCCTTTTGGCTCACTGCCCTACAAATTAGATCATTATGGTTGCCAGTCTTAAAAATAAACACTAATGCCTACCTTTATAAATAAAGTACATCTTCTAAGTACTTTATCAACTTTTTTAGACTTCTAACTACTGTATTAAAGAAACTCGCCTAAAGAGAATTCCAACTGTTTGGCAGAATATAAATCCTTGTACATAAAGGCTGAGACTAAGAAACTAAAATAACACCAAACCAAGATTAGTCATAACAAGATTTCTAGCAACTACTTAATCATAGCCCTGCCCACCCACTATTACATAAGTGAAACTAGTAACATTTGACTGTAATTAAAAATATGGCCTACAGAAATCCAGCGTTTTAACCACTTAACAGTAAGTGAAAGACTTACAAAAGACAACACTGAGTCCCTTATCGCTTCCAGGTACCATCCAGGAATCAAGGTATTTATATAACCACATATGTATTAATTCCTGAAAACAAAACATGTCATCTCTTTCCTGGGCTTATTTACACCAACAAGTTTTATGAAGTTTCCCCACTGTGTTAGAGCTGCTTGGAGCCATGTTATGTGACACGCACTGAAAATGCCGTTAGAGGATCTGCACCAGCGCCGCACAGATGGTTGAGAGTCTCCTGCTTTCCCACAACTAAAAACTAATCGTGAGAACTTAGTTCCCATTTGCAGCCATAGTAATGGAGACCACCTGAAGTAGTTGCTGGTTTAATTCCAGAAATGCTGATATCTACAAACAGGTGGCAGCCTTCATAAAAAGCTTTGATTATGTCATCTCTTTCTTTCTCTGATCCACTAGCAGAGAACTCCCTAGCAGACACGATGCACAACAGCCCAGGTCTTCACTCAAATGTCAAACAGTAGCTGAGATTTCTCTACTACCATCCTCAGACCAGAAGTTCAGTATTTTTGCTATAGCAGGTTTAGTTACATACAGCTCTGCCAGATAAGCTGTTTTACTCGCTATGACACACCGTCTCCCAAATATGCTGTTCAGCATCTACAATACTACTACATTTGTTAAACTTTAAAAGTTCAGTAACACAAGTTACTAAATTTCAAGTTACTGCACTCTCTACAGATTGCACTGGAGACACCTGAGGTGTTCAGCATCTTACACAAACACTGCACTACACTCAATAAGAAGCCAATTACCCTACCCCCGCCACTTCTCAACAAGCTTTCAAATCAAATACAGCATGGCTTTAGCAGACAAGGTCTCAAATTAAGCAGAATTCCAAACAGGGACTCTTAATTCACTGCTCTTGTTCTTGCAGTATTTCTACAACTAAAAAATGCCTACAAAAGAGCATGAAGTTTGACCATTTCTGTTGCATCTAGTAATCATTTCTCCAAAATGCAGAACTTCCCCTAACATTACACGACATCACTGGAGATTTCATACCACTTAACAGCTGCCTTTTTAGAGTGAAAACAAAAGCTGCTAAAAATAACTTACACCAATGCTTTTTCTCAAGTGTCAATCAACAGCAACTCTTGCAGTTACTCAAGTGGAGTGCTCTTCATCTGTCCTGCACATTCCTACTGCTCTATATCATCAAGCAGTCAAAGCAACAGTTGCCATTTATTTTTCCCCAAATAATCCTCACAGAGAAGAAAAAAAACGAAGGACAAAATATGATAGCAAAACTAGCATACATGCCATGTTTCTCTAGTCAAATTAGTTGTCTAAACAGATACTAGTCAAAGCTCTAAGAACAAACATGAGTTACACATGAGAAACAGCCTACTCATTTACAAATTAAAAAAATAATAATCACACAGGTACTTCTACAGCTTTGTTTATTTTGTTCCTAGCAGATCTTCGCGGAGGGTACATAAAACAATACCCAAGTTTTATATTACATAAGCAAATATTTAACTTACATTGTTTTACAGAAACACTAAAGCTTTAGCCTTATCTAAGCCAAACATTACACATTTCCTAGAATACCTGTAATGCTTGAACTTTTGAAGTGGCAGCAGCACAGAGAAACACAAATAGTTAAATATTTTTTAAAAACACTGAATGGAGAATGATACAAAGCTACCAAAAATGAGCAACAGTACCTGAACGGAACCTTAAGAGAGATTTGTTTCTAACTAAGGAGGAAGGAAAACAAATTAAACTATTGTATTTTGTTCACACATATGTACAAAACAGGTAGAATTACACCACTTTCATTTCCAAGACAAAGAGCAACAAATATCTTGGGAAGTGGGATGGTTTACAAAGCAAATGACAAAAATAACTGTTTTGTTGAATGAATTACTGAACTTTATACAGTTTGTCTGTGACGAGTTCTCAAATGTAGTGGAGGAAGTAGACTGAACTTCATCCCCACCCAAACATGATGCATCGCATTTACTTACAGCATTGTCACAGACAACACAGTTCAGTTTAATTAAAAAAAAAAAAGATGTAATAGGAAAGCAAATTTGTTGGTTTTAAAATCAATATAACCAAAAGAACAGTCCATAGTTATCCTATCTAGCATCAAGCAATTACATTACTATGAAAACTCTTCATTTGTCAGGAACACTTTCATGTTCGTTTTGCTCAAAATCTTACACAGCAAGTCAAAACAAATTTGTCACACAGAGTAAATTTATCTTTCAGTCATACTTAGCTGCCTTTTTAGGGATTCTACATCTTAAAAAAAACCAAAAAACAAACAAAAAAAAAACCCACCCAAAAACAAAAAAAAAACCACACAAATAACTTGAAGATTAAGCCACCACGTGAAATTACAGACAGTGGCAAGACCATTTAGCTACACTTCACTCCTCTGTCATCTACAGAAGTCTGCTGTGATACCAATTATGCTCAGCCTACACTGGGATTTTTGTTTCTCCTGAGGGAAAAAAAACCTCTCAAACTGCATAAGACAAGTCTTGTTTTCCAGCTGGCCTGTGATGTTCCCCTGAGCTCTGACGTCCAGTAAGAGAAAGAATGCCTCTGAGTTGATGGGAACAGCATCATGGAGAATATTCAAAAGTAGTAAATACACAAACTCTGTCCCCACCACAATTCCAGCAATCCTCACACTGAAATCCAACAATCTAAACTTAAGAGTTAACTCGATTCTAAAAAGCATCCTCAAGTTGTTTCACTTATAAGTAATACCATATTAGAATGCTGTAGGTGTAACAGTCCTTTACAGACAAGTATATCGTTAATTATTTGTATTTCAAGTGCTTTATCAGTCTCCTTTAGACAGGGACCTTACAAGGCTATATCTATGCATGCGGAAAAACAGTCTCTGCTCACAAGCATTTATGATCTGCTTAGAGTTCAGCACATTTCACTTAGTTTTACTGCGAGAATCAGATGTCAAAAATCAAGTTATAAACAGTAATACGAAATAATCTTTCACTAAAGATATTTCAAATCAATATTCAGTTTCTCACATCATTAAAAGCATTGTAATTTTTTTTTAATACACTTTGATTACTTCAGTGTGCCTAGTGAGATATGAAACACCAGAAACAAGAGACAGCTCCAGGGTGAGCCGGGAGAGGCGGCCCACCCCTGCCAGAACAAACCCAAGCGCACACCCTCCCG
>NW_009221937.1:0-9537 GCF_000690835.1 Fulmarus glacialis
CGCCGCGGCAGAGCCGGCAACTGCATGTGTTGGAACCGTCCCCCCGGCCGCCCTGCGCCTCTCACCGGCTCCTCCGGCCGGCAACAAGCTCGCCGAGGGCTGGGGGGTCACCAGCAAGCGGGTTGTCCGCTAGTCAGAGACATCAGCGCCCCGCCAGCCCTCTCTCTAGCTAGGAGAGAGCATCCATGCTAACTACAGCTCTCAAATACCGAGCACTGAATCAACCACACATATGTTTGTGGTATCAAACACACACTCCAAGACAGATTAGGACAGACAGAAATAACAGGGCAAGTAAAAATATCTCTGAGATTTTCTTTGGACAAAAACCTAGTGTTATCTCTCATTCTTGCTTAAATAACCGACAGATATTAAAGAGCAAGGTGAGCGTGGTATTAAAATACAGAAAGGGCAAGGACAGATTTTCTGTGAAAATGTCTCACTCATTTCTTTGGTTGCGAGACTCTGGCTATGAAAAAGGACTCTCCCTAGTGAATAGTGACATGTTTATAACCTTTATGCTTCCTTCACTTTTGTTCTTTGTTCATCTCCTCGCAAGTTCCGGAGTTTGTACGTGACACTTGTAGTTGGTTTTTTTAATCAGTTTCAGAGCAAAATACAAAGCCTGGGGCCTGTACACAGAAATATATGACTTCTGTGGCCTACTGCCGATCCCTTTTTCAGTCTGCTGTCTAGCAATTGTTTGTTGTCTCGATCTGGTTCAAACCCCCCCAGTCTATGATTGCAGTGGTAGTGATGGGGGATGACACCCTTTCCTCTAATTTGGCACTGAACCAGGCCTGTTGCATGAAAGTGGCAGAAGACAGAGCTCAAACAAAATCAACCCCTGAAAGCATAACAGTTCAAACCAAGTCCCTCGTGTCTCTTACCTTCTGAGACAGAAGTAAGGACGTAAGATCTGGTGACTTTGCTACATCTGTCTCAGATGTATGTCGTCGGTCCCAGCTGCAACAGTACTCAGCACTCACTCTCTGTCCTACATGGCTTTACAGAATTACTGCAGGGTGGACACAGCCTTGTTTCAAAAGGAAGAGGGGGAATAGTTGAATAAAGCAGACCAGCTTTCAGGTTCAGCTAATCCCCTTTCTTCAAACCTGTCACCTAAAAGAAAGATTCTGGCTCTCTGTTTATATATGTTTGCACCAGGCACAGCTTTAGTGCAGGCAAGTTTGCAAGTGCCTCATGAGGTATGAAGAAATCAGTTTGCTCCTGATAGGAAAAAAAGGTGTCATTTAAAAGCCAAATGGTTTGGGGACGGGAACAAACCTCTGTCCATGTAATACACTGTGGGCAAATGCCCACTGGCCTCTGGGGAAAAGGAAGGTTAGAAAGTGATAGCCACATTGAAGAAAACAGAGCATCTAGCAATAGGAGAGAGACCCCAGGGCAAACACACCATGGGACCATCGGTGGATATGACAAGTACTTTTATAATTGTGTAACTAAATCCACAGGCCATGGATGCTCACAAAAGAGGGGTGGCAGGTCTGGAGGGCATCATGAGGGCATAAGGAAGAGCATGCTTCAGTCTATGTGTTGGCAGTATGATTGTTCTCTTTCTTCTCCTTACTCCACAGCGCCTTGTCTCCATGAATATGCCACTGAACAGTGATGGGACTGTCATGTTCAATGCCACTCTCTTTGCGTTGGTCAGAACAGCACTGAGGATCAAGACAGAAGGTAAGAAGCTTACTGACTGCAAGGGTACAGAGGTAGCTGAGTGGTGGTCACACCAAACTGTGCTGAGCTGGAATACAACAATAAGGACATCTTGTATAAAATGATCATAGTTACTCATATGCAGCACATGGTACAAAAAGCAATGTAAAGATGTTTGGAGGAATAATACCTTCTAGGGAGAGAACAGTGTTTCCAGTTACCTAGAAAACTGGTGCTTCCCATGGTATCATCTCAGATTACTGATGATGTTCTTTACAATGATCTCAAAGTTAAAAGTTTTAGATCAATGTCTGCTCAAACAGCCATCAGGGGAAGGAAGAAGGGCAAAGAAGCCTCCCCTTGTGCAAAATGGCTGCAGAGCTGGGCCATTTTTTGACTGCCATTGCCACTGATCTTCCAATCCAAGGGAGGCAAAAGGGCTTGGACTCGAAAGTCTCACCTCACTAAAACTCCTCCTGTGCTTCCATTAGCGTAAGTTAACATCACATTATACTGATGGTGTTGTAGGCCTAAAGACAAATGAGAAGCAAAGGGACTGTTAATAGCTTTGCATAGACCAGTGGGTATAGTTGGGGAAAGCAGACAAGATTTTGGGCTCAGCTTGTCCCCTTTGTTGCACTCTGTCACCTGCTGTAATGAAAGATACTGGTCCTGAGTCAAAACCTGGCTTCATGTATTAATGAGATGCTCTAAAAGAGCGTGTAGGTCTGTGATTCACAGCTAAACACCTCTGCCTCAGGAGTGGCTGCATTACATTTCAGGCATGGGAAAGCAGAGACCAGCAGAACCCTAGCTTACTGTGCCAGGATTATACTGACAGCTGAGCCAAAAAAAGTGGTAAAATTAAAAAATTATATTAAGACCTTGAGTGTCGTGCTAAACAGAATTTGACTGTAGCCAAAGAGGCTCTCCTGAGGAAAAAGCCACGTGCAACCCCTGTAGGACATCTTGTGTCTTATAAAACAGAGACCCAGAAAGGAATCAATTTTCTTGTCCGTCTTAGCCTCAAACTCTCGGAGTCATTGCCAGTGAACTCCTGGGAAACCACCTAAAGCCTCAAACTGCTTTCTTTCTTGCCTTAGCAGGATCTTGTAAGTGGTTAGGGCAGGAGTTTGAAATTAGTCCTCCTGAGTCAGATTTCTGCCTTTGATGCTGTCCACCTGTTTCATCCTCAGCAAGTTACCTAGTGTCCCTATCTTCACTGCATCCTATTAAGAGAGCTACTGCCATGCAGAGCCCTGTGCAGCACTGAGGAGCCTTAACACTGGGGAGCAATAAGAAAAGCTGCAGAAACAGCACCTTTAGGAGGACAAGATAGTGGTTTCATACACATAGAGAGAGAAGAGAGCTTCAATTATAAGGGGTTTGGATGTACATAAATCAAGAAATAAAATCAAAGGTGAGTCATTTGGGAGGAAATGGGTACCTAAAAGGAAAGGATATTAACCGAATCTGCTTCACTCACTCTCAAGGGGTAGTGTGACTTGATTAATGTCTCATATAGTTCAGAGCCCCTTGGAGGAACATGTAATGTCTAAGTTCAGACAGCTACATAAAAGGCTTGTTGTAGCCTATGCTGTTCTTCAGAGAATAAACACTAATATCCTGGGACAGTCCTCTGAGTTGGATAGTGAAAGCCTTGCACACGCCTGGAGTGCCTTGTCAGAGCACTGTGCAGACTCTCCAAGGCAGACTCTTGGCACCATGTGAAGAACTTGATATCTGCTGGGAGGCAGGGATTGCAACAGGTAGTTCTTGGGAAGTGCTGCAAGCAGGCCCAGGTCTTCAGATTTCTAGATGCATCTTCACCACCAATTATTTGTCCCCCCATTAACTGACCTCTATTCTCATCAGATTCAACCTTCACTGGATCTCAATTAAAATTTGAAGTGTTAGATGAGATTGTTGCTTTTCGGGATGAAGTAGCACCATCGTTCTGTTGTTTCTGGCTGTTGCACACTATCAATCAGTAACACAGTCACCTTCCTACCCTGAGATGACTATGCATATTTAGGAAGAAGACCTCTTGCTGTGAGGCGGCTTTAGCAACGGTCGGAACATCTCTTTGCCCAAAACTTTCCACTACTGAAAAACCTCTGATATTTTCCTCCGCAGATTGCCATGCCAGACGTGAAATTGCTCCTCTGCAGGGTCTGCTTAATTCCTGTCTCTGATGATTTTCACCCTGCAGGTAACCTGGAGCAAGCCAACGAAGAGTTGAGAGCAATAATTAAGAAAATCTGGAAGCGCACCAGTATGAAGCTGCTGGACCAGGTGGTGCCCCCCGCAGGTGGTGAGTGCAGGATCTTGTCCCAGTCTCTGAATTTCTCTGTCTTTTTCCCCACCTGACATGTCCTACTGCACCTCACCATCATCAGGTGGAATATGGGGGCCAAACTTTCTTCTACAAGCTGTTTCCTGTATTTTGTCAGGCTGAGATCTGTTTCTGCCTGTACTAACATGAATATCATGTTCTTACTGCTGAGAAATAGGGGAAGGAAGAAAAGGTGTATAAATAGGAGTTAGAAACCTTTGTTCCTAGATTTTGCCCCAGTTTGATCATAGGCATTTGCTCCCCTGGACATTACCTGGCACCTGCTGGGAGCAAAGGAAGCAGGCAGAACTATGTAGGTCCGGGGAGAATGATGTGGACTTCATCTGACTACGTAAGAGATATGGTCTTACACTCAAGTTAAGGATGCAGCCCTATCTCATAACCCCTTCATGTTTAGCAAAACTACCTTTACTATGTCATATAACTCCCTTTTTACTCACATAACTGCTTTCTACTATGACACCTGTCAAAGACTCGTGTACCTGGGGACATTCCTCAGCCAGTCTGAACTGGTGTAACAGATTGCTGTGGGTTTCTATGCAGCGTCCCTGGTAGGCTGTAATTACCAGACTTCTGGGCAAGGTTTCCTCTGTTAGGCTTCTTGGGACCCCAGGTGCATGGGCATCCAGTGTGGCCTTCACTGACCTTCCAGGTGGCTCCAGGGGCTATAGCACAAAACAGTACTTGGTAGTTAGTTAACAGTTGCAGCCAGATCCTGAACCTTGCTCAGCCTGCTCTGAAGTCAGTGGACCATGTCTTACAAAATTTCCAGTGGGTTTGGGGAAGGGAGGAGAGTTACCTGGATAAAAACTTAGTGCACAGTTTGGTTCATTGATAGTTTGTATTGAGTGAGAAGACAGCAATGACTGCATTTCTGGGGAGAGGTGATCATTTTGGTTCGCTCTCACCAATGCTAGGCACAACCAGACAAACTTTCAATGCAGAGAAGGGCCAGATCAGGTCTGGGATGGATGGTCAGTCAGACGCTGTTGGTGAGCCCAGACTCTGAGTATGTATTACGCCAGGCTATCACAAGACAGAGCAGCATGTGTTGACCCAGACTGGGAGGCTGCTGCTACAGGAAGATCCTATGTGGTAAACCAATACCAGAGACTGCAAAGGTTAGAGGCACTTCACCATAAACAATGTACATCCAGAGGTGCATAGTTATAGGGGTTCTCTGCCAGCAGAACCAGTCTATCCAAATGCCACATGCACCTCTCCTCTTGATTACTTACAGCAAGCTCTGGCTGTGGAGCAATGCCTTCCTTCAGCCCTACATCCCAATGCCATAAAAAGCAGAGATGTACTGCGGTGCCTAGTGTTTCTGCTGCAAATTGCAAGGCTCACATTAGCAAATACACTGTTTAAAATCAGTTGCTTGTTTAATGTGTTATTTTTTTTAATACCCCTTTGCAGATGATGAGGTGACCGTCGGGAAGTTTTACGCCACCTTCCTGATTCAGGAGTATTTCCGGAAGTTCAAGAAACGTAAAGAACAGGGACTGGTGGGCAAGCCCTCCCAACGCAACGCACTCTCCTTGCAGGTGACAAGCGGGCACAGGATGGACAGGGGTGGTACAGTAGAGGCATTTGACCCCACCTCCCTCTCAACAATTCTGGGAGATGCAATGGGCTATCCCCACTGGAAAGGAGCTTGTAGACCCCTTGAATTACCACTTCAATCGTTTCGGATAAACATGTATGTACTAAAAGCTGCATCCCTTAGCTCTGGACGTGGAAGGCACACATGAGGTATATCCACAGTTTATCAATCTGCTGGTAATATTTGAAATTTGGGTTCTTTTTAGAGAACTGGTATGAAATGTCCAAGCAGACATTTGCTTATTACCACATTCATTCTACTGTTTCTGAGGGAAGTCACTATAACAGAGTCAGGGAGAGCATGTTGCCAGGAGGCAAAATCAGTTAAAAAGCAAAAAGCATACCTGGATGCCAAGGCTATCCGACGGACGGGGCATTAGGCTCTAAGACCTGGGATCTGTTCTGTGCTACATGTTCACTGGGTGGACTACCAGGCTGTGTGAAAGAATGAGAAAGCCCCATTGACTGTACAAGCAGGACCATTTATGTCCCTCGAGTGTACAGTAAGGAAGAAGGGTGACTCTGGTGTTCCAGCAAGCTAAAAAGTGCTGGAACATGCAGGCACAGATACAGACTGAGGTCTCAGCGTACCCACAGCTTACCTCCCTGGATGGACTCCCTGGAACAGATTCCAGCCAGTGAGGGGTTTGAGGACTGTCCAGGTCCAGATGCCAGAAGTTTAGCTATTAAATCCATATTTAAGCTGCTGATTAAAAAGAAGAGATTTCAGAGGCGCCAAGTACATGGTTCAGCTGGAACTGTGGCTGCTCTAGGGCTTCTGGTTGTGGATCTGAGAATCCAAAGTTGAAAGCATGCAGACTTGCTTAGTCAAGCCTGTGGATTTATGTCTATGTCCTGTTGTGATGAAGCCAGGGGACTAGCAACAAACATTCCTGCATTGAATTGCTAAGAGTTTTTCCCTCTCTAAGCTGGAGATGAAAGAACAGAATTTGTTGGTGTTTTTCTAGGAGCTGGGGATGCTATATTAAGTAAAAGGGCTTCACAGCGCTTAGGAAGAAATAGCACTGCTTTTATTTCTCATGTACCCACTCGGAGATATGAAGCTCTATAGTTTGCTGTTTTGCAGGCTGGTCTGCGTACACTTCACGACATTGGGCCAGAGATCCGTCGAGCAATTTCTGGAGACCTGACAGCTGAAGAAGAGCTAGATAAGGCCATGAAAGAAGCTGTTTCTGCTGCCTCTGAAGATGATATCTTCCGGGTAAGCGCTGAACAAGTTTACAAGCTGAGGCTAGACCAGTAGCTGAGCTCAAAGAGTGCTACATTCTCTCTTACGCACTCTGTATCTCAGCTGGGCCCTCCTTCTTGTTTGCTAGACCCTAGAGTGGTGGACTCAGGGTGCCAAGTCCTGAGATCTTTGCACAGTTTTTATCCCGTTTTCTTCTCAATGGAAGTTTCCCTCATAAAACCTAAATAAAATCAGAATGAGAATGGCCAAAAAGTCTAAAGAACAGATCAGTTTAGCCATCCTACAGCCTGCAGAGCAGCAGCCAGGCACACTTCGGTGTTTTGTTCGCTCCTCTTTTCAGTGGCACAAGTAGCATCCTTCCAAAAAGTACACCAGAACCCAATAGAGCTCCTATGGAAGAAAGAAATTTTCTGAGCAAGTTACCTAAATCTTCTCTTTCTTATTTCATTCCTATTTCTTGTAATTGTCTCCTCTGGTAATATTTCCCCTCCTTTGGCATTTTCCTCCTTTCTTTACAGAAAGATGCTGTCAGTCCCTTTCATTACTCATCATCTAAACAGTACATAACTGGCTCATTAAATCTTTCTTCACTTGTTCCTCCAGGTGATTAATAGTTTCTGGTGCTCTTCTCAAATTCCCTCTCATGTCTAAACGTTGCTTTGTAACTGCACTGTGAAAACTGGAGAGCAGTTAGCTGGTTCTTGCCTCCCTACCCAGTTCTGCACTCCCAGGACTGGTGGAAGGCGTAGAGACACCTTTGCCTCACCTATGCACCTGGCCAGTCCTCTGAAATATCTTAGAAAGCTAAAGCTTTCACAGCCTGCATATGTCTGGTCTCTCTGACAGAGAAGTCCATGCACTAACCAGTGCCATCATGCACACTTTGGTCCTCACATTTTTTTTTTCCTCAACAACAGGCTAAGCAGGAAACACCAGGGCCCTTGCACATCTTCTCACTCACAAAGGGAAAATAATTTCTGTTTCTCTGACAGAGAGCCGGAGGCTTGTTCGGAAACCATGTCAGCTATTACCAAAGTGATGGCAGGAGCGCGTTCCCCCAGACATTCACCACCCAGCGACCTTTGCACATCAATAAGTCTGGCAACAACCAGGGAGATACCGAGTCTCCATCTCATGAGAAGTTGGTGGACTCCACCTTCACTCCCAGCAGCTACTCATCTTCAGGCTCCAATGCCAACATCAACAACGCCAACAACACTGCCCTGTGCCGCTTCCCCAGCCCACCCAGCTACCCCAGCACTGTCAGCACAGTGGAAGGCCACGGGACCCCCTTGTCACCCACCATACGTGTGCAGGAGGCTCCTTGGAAACTACCTTCCAAGAGGTAAGCTTCACAGAGCAGAGAGTGGGTCAAGGGACCAGGGAGAAGAACATGCATGCAAACACCAGAGCATTGCTGCCTAGCTGAAGTCACCCACCAGACATCACCCAGCCTGCAGCCTGGATTGAGCCTTCTGGTTCTCCACTTGTGCCAAAGCCCACGGTGCAATAGATATGCATCAGTTGGCCACTGCAAAGAAGCAGAACTCTCACTGACCAACACACTTGGTTTCTTTGGGCTTTATCATGAAGAAACCTTTGTAAGAACCAAAAGGAGCCTTATTTATCCCTCTTTCACCACAGGGAGGTGTTTTATCAACTGCTAACTGAAAGACAAAGGGACTGTAATTCATCTCTTAAGCCCAACAGGGAGTTTTGTGGAAGTCAGTGGTTTTTCATTCAGTGGATCACATCCCTACAGAGGTCACCAAAGGCATAATGGGAGGAGGGAGGCAAGGTTTTCAGAAAAGCAGTACTGTGCAAAGCAAAGAAAATCCCCTTCTCTGGACAGCTTTCCGACTGTCTACACACAGATGACCAATACGGAAGGAGTATCATTTTTATCAGTGCAGGATCTTTTTTAACCGTTTCAGTAACAGCAGGAAGGAGCTGGAAAATTTTTTTCAGTGCAGAGAGTGGGCAACGTGAAAAGATGGAGAAATGCTGCCCCAGCAAAGGACAGAATAGGACAGTAAGATGGAGGAAATTCAGTGGGTGCAGAATTGCCCAAGTAATTTCGTGCCTTCCTGAGGGAGGCCACAGGAGTTGCACAACATGTGTTACCATCTGCCCTTCCCCTTGCTGACTTGTGCTGATGTGACACTGCTAACATGGTGTTCTTTTCTCTCCTTGCTTCCTTGGGTGCCTTCCTTGAATTAGGACGCATTACTACGAAACACTGGGACGGTATGTGTTCTCCCTCACACTTTAATGCTCTCTGGGTGTAATACCCATTGTTTGTCCCATTGAAAGTCCAAATCCTCTAACGCTGAATATGAGCTCTTCTTTTTGGTGTCAGTAGGGCTGAAAAAGAGGTAATGATTGCCATGACATCTCCAGAAAATACTCCCAACTCAGGGCTTTTCTGCTCACAGGCCGGTAGTGTGATGCATGGGCTGTTTCTAGTTGGTTTCTAGATTCGGGGTTTTTTTAGAGTTTCTAGCTGGGCTCACACATCTAGGCACTCTCTGATCACAGCACAGTGAAGTACACCCTGGCATGTTCATACAAAAATTCTGTATGGTTTTGGCTAAACACAGACTGTTGAATAGGGGGAGCTGCCATGTACTGATTTCTCCCCTCTGCACCTTAGCAGTTTTACTTGCCTCCCATCTCAGCAGGACGG
>NW_009221937.1:9568-13429 GCF_000690835.1 Fulmarus glacialis
TGTCCTACAGGCTGTTCTATACTGTACATATGCACATTGCTCCTAGTGCTTTTTGCTCAAATCAAATGATAAAATAATGTTCCTATCCAGTCCCTGACAGATGAAAAAAACCTGCCACACTGCTCTCTTCTGCAAATGCTAGTAACAGACCGACATTGGCTCAATACCTCCATGTCAGTATCTCGAAGATTCACACTACCTTCAGATTTTACTTTACTCCTCAGAAAACACAAACTCAGAATGAAGTGAAATATGCGGGCCAAGACGTGAAACAGAGGGACAAGGAGGAGGCAGGCGGGGAATTAAGGGCTGTCACGCTTAAGGGTTTGAACAGATCCTACTGAATTCAGTACAAGCACTCTGCAGATAGTGATGAGAAAAAAGGGACCTAAGATGGAAAAGACAGCAA
This sequence comes from Fulmarus glacialis, assembly GCF_000690835.1. Taxonomy (NCBI): domain Eukaryota; kingdom Metazoa; phylum Chordata; class Aves; order Procellariiformes; family Procellariidae; genus Fulmarus; species Fulmarus glacialis. The sequence continues at coordinate 9,978 of NW_009221937.1, forward strand.
GGGACGAGAGCATGAACAGGAAGCAGAGGGGAGAGATGGTGCAAAGTAAGGGATTTGGGAGGCAGAGACCATACACCACAGAGCTGAGAGGGTTACTGTTAGCGTCTATGAGGCTTCTCTGAAATTCGTAACCAAGGCTTTTGCAACAAGGGAAAAAGCTGTATTTCCAAGAGCCCATCTCAGATTTTACTTTGAGTTCAGTGAGGTGTATCTTTTGGAAATGTGGTCAGTGTGATGTGCACATTTATAGAGTACATGTAGTCACGAATGACAATAATATGTTTACACTGTTGTTCAGCATTAATATAAGAAACTCTTCCTCTGAAAGAGGACACAGACAAAGGTTGTTGCTTTGTGTTTGTGAACTCTGCAGCTCTGTTCAGTCATTGATTTTTCTATGATAGCTCTTCAACATTATAATAAACTGAGACAGATGGAGCCTGTCATTCTTGTCTTTTTAACAGGTTGTCTTTACCATCTCCATATCTTGACTTGTCTTTTTTGCTCATTAGCTCCAGTTCCAGAGACAGCCAGCTGGCAATTGTTTGCCAAGAGGAAGTGTCTCAGGATGAGACTTACGATGAAAATTTGAATGAAGATATTGAGTACTGTAGTGAACCAAGTCTGCTCTCTACTGAAATGTGAGCTTTGCAGCTTTAGTCAAGGTGTTTGGGTGGTTCGTTAATTAAGGGGGAGAGGTGGGAAGAGGTGATGTTTTTCTACAAAAATACCAATTTATGGGATAAGGCCAGAAGACTTTAGTCAGACAACTCAAATATCAGAAAATAATTTTTAAAAATGCAGCTCAGCCCTGAGAAGTAACATTGAAAAGGATATCTTTCACCTAGGGTTTTCCTTCTCCGCTGAATGAGACATCTGGATCTGCAGGGTCTCCACCCCCTATTCACTTCTACCATCTAACGTTCCCAGATCTCATCTTTAGAGCGTTCTGTCTCATGGTCTCTCTTGCTGCTCCTGGACCAGTTATAGCTCAAAGTTAGCTCGCAATTGCATCCATTTGATAGCATGAACTTCCTGGCTTCCCTGCTGGAAGAGGGGTTATTCTGTCCAATATCAGCTGCTTTTCTAGAATCCTTCTGTTGTCCCTTCCAGGCTTGCATACCAAGATGATGAAAACAGACAACTTACTCCACCAGAAAACAACAAAGGAGAGGACACCCGGCACTCTCCGAAGAAAGGGTTTCTGTGCTCCTCAGCACTAGGTAATATCTCAGCGTGACATGCGGGCTGTGCTCTCCTCTGCTTTGACCGAGTTCTCACATCTTGCTGGAGGAATCCCAGCGTGTGTGGGCGCAGGCGTTGCTGTTTGCTGCATTTAGCTCGTGAGACCAGGAATCCCACGGCGTGCATACGATCCTGATCGTGCACATGACTCTATTGACTTTATGCTCAGTCGGTAGATGAATCTGTGGCTGTTTGGATAGTACATGTGATCTGTTTGATTAAGCCTGCCTGTGAATTAGGGGAGTTTATTAGAGCACTATAGACTCTCCAAACAATCACCAGGGAGTCACCGAATGAGCTAGCCTTGAGTATACAGTGTTCTGTTCTGTGTGTATTCTGTAGGGGAGGTTGTCTCTTTTGTCCACTACAAGGAAAACAGTGAATTTCAGAGTAAATTAATACAATACAGATTTGCTTTCTGCTCTAATTGTACCTGGAGATTTTCAAGTGCTTGAATGTGCAGGCTACACTCAGGTGAAATCCATGAATCACAAGATTTTATGAAAGTATCAGGACAAATGTGAGAGTCTGGAAGAAAATGAGCTCTTTCATATAGAATATTTTTCAGCCTTTTTCCTGAGTACTGGTGTGGAGAAAAAGGACATTTGGGGGAGAAACTAAAAAGAATCCTGTATATAAAATATATTCTTACAAAATAAAAGTGACAGACTAGGTAGTGTAATGTTTAAAGTGAGGCTACCGAGTCTTCACTCAAATCCTTCAGGATGCTTGTACAACTGAGTATTTTAAAAGCATTTACTTTATTTTAAAACTTAAAATATTAGGCAATGACAATTCCTATATCTATCTATAAGGCCAAATTTGCAGTCATTTGTAGTTAATGCTTCATTAACTACATTCTAGTGAATATTTATACAGTGATGTCATAGTCATTTTACTAGGTTTTTTTCTCTAGAAAGAGGAAATACTTTTTATCTGCATTGTAGCATTCATGCTCTGGGTTATAACATATTTCCTCCAACGCCTGAGAGGGCCTTTTCTCAACAAATCAATATTATATATACTTACTATTTTCAGAATTCTGATTTTCTTTCCTTCTTTAGAAAAATAGCAACAGGATCAAGAAGTCCACAAAATATTTTAGTGTGCCATGCAGCTCTATCTTTAATACTGGATTTATTTGCCATTCTTCAGAAGTAAAGCTTGTGTGCTTGTTCATAAACATACTTTGCAGTACTTTCAAATTCCTGCATAGGGAGTACCTTTTTCATATTTACAGAAGTGAAGTTTAATTTTATAACAAGTAAACAATGTGACTGTTTCAATAGTTCCCCCTAAAATCTCTTCTTTTTTTTCAATAGAAAAAAAGCTTTTTTCTCTTCCCTTCTCTCCAAATTTTGAAAATGCTTCATGTCTATATAAGCAGCCTTCCATTCACCAGTGAATTCAACCACTGATTAATTCACTTCCACTTGACCTTGCTATAGACACAGCCTCATAAACTGTGGTATGTCTGGCAGCTAAGGGACACAGATCACATGCAAGCGGGAGGCCAATGTCACCTGAACAGCCTGATGTCCCCTCCTGCACGTTGTGTACAGCCAGGCACAGCACCAGAGCCTCAGCTGCCATCATCAGTCCCGCTGAGGGCTTTAACTGAACCAGAGAGGTCTGAGAACACTTAGGAGGGAAATCAGCTGCATGGTATCTACTAGGACAGTGCTTTAAAAGAGGAAAAATAAAAATCATCATCCAGAATTTTATTTTGCAGCTTGCTTGAAAGGTAGTGCTGGTTGGTCCATGATGCTTGACTGCTTTTTGTAAATACAAATGCTTTGGGAAGGGCAAGGTGTTGAGGGAAAGTGGACAGAGCCTAAAATGTGGGTGTCTTTGCTATATCTCCAATGGGACTGCACTAAAAGAAATTGAAACCAGAATAACTGTGGTGTAGTATGAGTGATGGACACAGTTGTGTGTGATTGTTGTTTCAGGTCGAAGAGCGGAATTTCACTTAGAGTGTCTGAAAAGACAGAAAAACCAGGGCGTAGATGTCTCGCAGAAGACAGTTCTGCCTTTGCATCTGGTACATCATCAGGTAAGCATTAATAACCACAAAGGACCTAGCAATGTAACTGAGACCCTACCATCTGCAGTGCCCCCAACTTTTTAAAAAACATTTGGGATAGTTTCTCACCATATCAAAGGTCCAATTTTTAGAAATCATATTTTCATCATGCTCATTCCTG
>NW_009221937.1:13449-16388 GCF_000690835.1 Fulmarus glacialis
GAATGCTACAGGAACATGTCCTTTGGAGTCAGCAGGGTTAACATTTTCTGATGTCCATAAAAGAGTAAAATAAAAAACTAGCTAAAAGATAAAAATAACTACCCAAATTGCATGCTGCAGTGCAATTACACTGGCTTTGATGGTAGTATGCATATGAATAAAATGTGCAGGGTCTACTTTCATATTAATTAAAGGTAACCAGTAACTGTAATTAATCATTTTAAAACATAAACTGATTACATGTAATTAATCAGCTTCTTAAGCCCTTTGTAACTGCATTCAGCAGCCTAGCAAATGTATGCTTCGGCACGTATCTACATGATTACCCAGCTGTCATAGTCCGAAGTAGATTTGTGTCTTTTAGTTTGATGATGCCACTTTTTGACACCATAAAAAAAAAGAGGTGCAGATGGTAGTGCCAGCCTTACAAGTGAGGCGTCCTGCTCTGTGCAGTCCCCCAAGGCAGGGCAGAACAGCCTTCCCACCTCCTTAGGTTGCCACAGGGGCAGAAAATGCCACGCGGCAGGGGCGGGAGGAGCGAGAAGTCAGAGCAGAGGAGTGAGAGATGAGCACGCTTGAGGCTCCCTGGCTTTTCTCACCTGCGCTCCCAGCCAGTTATCATTTAAGGATTGAGCTCCAGAAAGCAGTGGTCTGCAGAGAGTTACAGCTGTGGCAGGGACAACCAGCAAATGTGTTGGGGCAGGGAGGAGTGGGCAGGAAACAGCTTCCCACCTTCCCCATCGCAGCAACAGCCCTCCTGAGACTTCCTGCCTTCCCACGGCAAGCCAGGCAGAGGGGACACATGCCTCCCGCTCTCTCATCCCACCCAGCTGGCAGAATCACCTCCCTCCAACCTGTACAAAGAGGATGGAGCTACTTCGCCCTTCTCATCCCACCATGCAGCTCCAAACCTAGAGGGATGGGGCCCTACTCACCCCAGTGTCGCTCAGCCAGACTGAAGGGTTACCCTGAAATAGGCACCTGGCCTCCAGCTGACAACACTCAGCAGTGTTCATACGTTTACAAAAATGTTAGCCTACAACAGTGCTTACAAAAACAAGAACATACAGGTTGCCTCTGCTAAGCGCAATGGATTTGGTTGCTAGTGAATGCTTGAAGGGGTATTCTCATTAAATACTCATACGTCATGATATGTAAATATATGCAGCTGAAGCTCAAAGCAATCCCTAAGAGCTTCTTTCAACCTCCTCAGTACCTTACATTTTGGATAAAAGACCTTGTATATGTTTCTGCCAACAAGCTGAAAAACTGTCCTGCCTGACAGATCTAGGGCTTTCCTTAAAGTCCCAGCAGTTTAAGGGATGTCCTGAGGCCATCATAGCCTGCAGGGCATGACTTATACAGATGAACTTTTAAGGGCTTGCTTCCTCACTGAAATTTGATAGGAGTCTGACATCTAATTCCTGAGAAAATCTTGGTGAAGCTTGTAGGTGACTAATAATTGATTCTTTTGTTCATCTGTCACTGAAATCATCAGCACAGCATAATTATCGGTTCCTGAGGATTTCAGTGGCAGATGGACTGAGCTTCATTTAACTTTAGATACCTTAAAGTTAGCTGTCTAGTTTAAACTGGTCAGTTCAGTCTCAGTGTGGTCAACAGAGGGAAAGAGAAGTCTTGTCCAAGTCTTGTCCTCCAGACAGCATTTTCAGGCAGGTATCAGGCAGGAGGCTTGCTGGTGTCTCTCTGCACAGTTAGCTTACACTAAACACATAGCCTTCAGATAGCTGAAGCTGGATGAGACTAACCTCAACCCGAACAAGAGGATTCTCTGCAACACAGAGCATACATGCTTTTGTATTTTCTATGCATTTATTTATTTGCTCATACTAGGCAGTAGTGAGCTCTGTGAGATGAGCTTATGACTCTGATGTCATTGCTTACGGAACAAGGCAGCAGTCACCATGAATAAGGCATCAGATCAGCCCTGTGCAACAACGGGCTCCTTGAGAAATTTTTTATAAAAGGAGGCTGGATGACTCAGAGGTTGTGTATATGATTACAGGAAGGACGGGATGGCTCAAAGTATGATCATCAGATATTGATCCTCCCACCAACAGCAGATGCCTTAAAATCCAGTGGTGGATTTAGAGTTGTTGCCAACTGCAGACACATCTAAAATTCACATCTGGTATCCATTCAGGTTCCACAGTAGATACTTATAGAAAACACAGCAATTGGCAGTAAAAGCTAGCGGTATGGGTGGTGGCAGTGGTGGGAAAATGAATTGATGTCTCACCCACTGGAGAAGAGGTGGTGTTTCTGGCAAGGCGGGAGGGAGGGAGTGGGGCTGCATCCCTCCTGTCAGTGCAGCGGCTCCAAGGCTGAAGAACCGCAGTCATGAGAGTTTTCAGTCTGGTGCTTGGCACTAGTGCAGGATACACCATTTAAAGGAAAGCTTGCAAAATGAGTTCGCAGGAAACATCCAAACCGCTCCAGTAGCTGGCAGCTGTTTTCACAAGCCTCAAGACCCACCAGGCCTTTCTCGCGTAGTTTCTCCAGCACCTCCTCCTTCCAGCCCTGCTGCTAAGAGCAGGCTCTCACTCGTCTTGTTCCTCCTCTGTCCACAGGCGTTAGCGGTGGCCGGCCTAAGTCCCCTGCTCCAGCGAAGCCATTCCCCCACCATGTTCTCTCGGCTGTGTGCTACGCCCCCCGCTACACCCTGCAGCCGTGGCTGGCCGCAACAGACCATCCCGACTCTGCGCCTCGACGGGGCAGAGTCCAGTGAGAAGCTCAACAGCAGCTTCCCATCAGTACACTGCGGCTCTCGGTTCACTGACAACACCGGCTGCAGCAGCCCGAGGAGAGCCAGGCCGGTCTCCCTCACCGTCCCCAGCCAGACCGGAGGGAGCAGCAGGCAGTTTCACGGCAGCGCTGGCAGCCTGGTCGAAGCGGTAAGACTGCAGAGTCACGAAGGA